>NC_026154.1:1327799-1386544 GCF_000512975.1 Sesamum indicum
TCTTTCCCTTCACTTTCCCTCAGCCTTTTCTTCCCTTTTATGCGTCTTATGCTTTTTTCAAATACTCCACTAAGGTCTTCGTATTTTCTTATTGCCCCCCTATACTTTCTACTCTTCCTATTCTTGCCCCCAGATTGCGACAAAGTTGCGATATGTATATGTGACAAATTTGAAATCTACATATATATATATATATATATATATATCAAAATCATAATTGACCAGTGAGAGGAAAAAGAAAATGAAACTCTAGTATAATTAGAAGATGAATAAATTTCAAATACTTTCAGTTGTTTAGTACGAATAAAACAGGTTGAGAATAAAAGACTGTCTTTTATATTTTACTGAATAACCTTCTCTTCATCATTAAATAATAAATAAATCAATATTATATTAATATAACTTTAGTATATCAAAATTTTAAAAATCTTATTAATAAAAATAATTATCAAACAAGAATCAGAATATTTTTTATTAATAAAAATATTTATCGTTGATTTTGATACAAGAGCTTTTCAATGATTTTGTTATCTTTTATCTCGCGATTATATGCGGGTCTATCAGCGAAAAGGAAAAAAAATGGAGGAAAATTATATAAATGGGCAATAAAGTAAATAAAAAATAACACATATATATTATTTTGTGTTTTTGATCTTATACGTTCACTTCTCTGCCCAATTTTGGATAGAAACAAAATTAGACTATAAGGAGTTTCATATACATCGAGTTTTACTTTCCTTCCGTCTCTTCTTCCTAACCAAACACCAAATTATCTTTTATACATTCCATTTTACTTTCACATCTAAAATACATTCACTTTTCACTCCAACTAAACATACTTTAAATTACAACGATCTCTCATGAGACTTGAAATATTATAATATCTTTTTATTTTTAAGACATTATCAATATTCCTAATTACAAACAAAGTGAATAATATTTTTACTATTTTTTTCTATAATTTTTTTTATCTAAAATTAAAAATAAAATAATACGAACATGATAAAATTGATAAATTACATATTGCATCCAAGAATGACATAAATTCATCAAATATCAAGAGTATTGCTAATTTCAGGGAAATACTCGTAGTTATGATAAATGTTAGAATAACTCACTATGATTTTTACCTAAAACATTTAATAAAATATTAAAGTTCATAAAGAAAAAAAAATATCCCAATTAATTATACAAATGCAAATGATCATTGAACTTCCTATTTTAAGGTCAATAATGGAATTAAAAAGTTATTTTATGAGGAGTAATGGGTAACTATATGTAAATTAATTGCAGCCCACTAAAAGTTATCATTAATTTGGTTGAATTTAATTCTAAAAGTGATTATAAATAAATCAGCCAAATAGTATAAATTTGTTTTAAAAATTGCAAATTTGACTCATTCCATCGCAAGACCAAACAAACATATTATCGAATAAAAAAGTATAATATAATTTATATTTATTATAACAATTTAGAAATTTAAAATAATTATACCGTATTTTCTTTAATTATTCTCGTGTCATTCGAGCTCGAATAAAAATCAAGAAATATTATAATAGTAGTATGAATATATAAAGGAAATATAGAATTGAAAATTATAAATTGATGATTGAATGAAGTGAAAATTCGTGACTTAAATTAGGGTTCAAGAATTTGTTGTTGTGACTTAAAGACAATGACAAGAATTGAGGTTAATTACTTGGATGGGTATGTCTTTAATGTAATTAAGAATATACAAAACCCACTAAATTATTAAAATTAAAACAAAAGGAGTTTTGCCCTAAATGGCAAAGACAGAGAGTTAATGATGGTGCAATTTTTATTATCGTGGCATGATTTATTAATGAAGTGGTAAGAATGTAATTGAATGCCAACAACATGCAATTGAATGTCAGTGTTTGTCTTATAATTCCTAAAGGTTTTGAATAATTGAAAAGCTCAATTTAATGGTAGTTGCCAAGAAAAATCATTGATTGCAAATTCAATTTATGGATTCATTTAAATATAGAATCTTACTTCCTTCCAATATAAGAAATTTTAGTTTGGACTTAATCTGATCAAACTTGAATCAATTATATGACAAATGCAATACACTTTGTCGTGTGATCGGTGTACAGTTCAGAAAAAGTGACCAATCACATCGTAAATATGATACACTTATTTTGTAATTAATTTAAATTGACCAAAAACTTGATTCAGACAACAAATTTTCTCCAATATACTACATCCTCAGCCATGTCGGCCGCTAGTCTTGCTGCAAGCACTACGTTCACCTTAATGTCAAACAATCCCTCATAATGATCGCCACACCAACAATTAGGGATGTTCAGTTTGATTAATCGAAAATTCGATTAACTATTTTTGAAAATTGAAAATCAAACCAAATATGCTTGATTCTGTTTGGTTAAAACCGAACTCGGTTTGTTTTTTTTTATTTAAGAAATGGATTTTCAATTCGATTCAGTTCGACTGATTTAACCAAATTGTGAACACCCCTACCACCCCCTCCGCGAACTCCCACCTCCAACAGCTGCAAAACCTAATTTGGATAAAAATTTCCATCGGAAGTACAAGGCTACAAACACAAAAATATTGCATTTACCACATTGATCCTTCACTTTACATACACCAAGAATAAACAACCAACTTCTGGAAAAGATGACCACTGGATCTAATTTGTCATGCATGAGGTCCAACTTCACAAGCACTCATAGCATGAGCTTGCTAGCAAAAGGGTAAGAAGAAACAACTACATTCACAAAGGATCAAAAGATACTACTATCACAACATCAAAGGGATTTACATAACTACACTTTCTCGGTTTTCACTTTCAGTTTAACCACTTTTAGGGCCGTGAGAGCAGGGGAGACAAGGGTCCCCATGAAGGTGCAGCAGCCGGAGTGTCGCAACCATGTCCCTGAAAGTTCCCTCCCTCCGATTGTACACAAACAATTTACGAAAATGAGTTACCAGCACAACTTCTTCGTCCCCCATCAAACATAAAGGCTTAACTAAATCCCACTCATAATCAATACTGAATTTTGTCCAAGACTCTCCCAAACCATACTCTTTCATAGTCCAAACATCCATTGGGTCATTTTCTCGAGCATTTATCAAGCAAAGACACCCACCAAGAACCAGAAGCTTCTTAAAGACAAACATATGCACATCAACACCACGAGGGGCAGGAATTTCAACAAACACTTCGTGGGCTAAACTGAAAGCAGCAATAACAGACGGAGAACCCGGTTTTCTGCTACGAGCCAGCCAATGGATAGCCCCATCCACAAAAACCCCTGGAGACAATGTTTTTTTGTACATAGGTCAATGAGGAAGTCGAGCAACAGCATGATCGTTCGGAGAACTGTCAACCCGTTTCCAAACACCCATTTTCATAGACTACACATCCATAAATGTATCATTTGAGCGGTGCTCATTGTCAGTATCATAGAGAGATAGCGTGACAACCTTATAATCATCGCTAGAACTATCGTATTCAAATCCATGCATACCGAAACTCTCCTTCCTCTTCAAAGCCAGAGGTGACACTTTCTTATCAAGTTTAACAAAAGGTTGCGGTTCGGTCTTAGGCACCGATGAAAGCAGGGGAGACGAGGCTCTCCACGAAGGTGCCTCCGTCTATAGCCACAGCCGGTGCTCCATCGACAACCATGTCCCTCAACGTTCCCTCTCTCCGATTATACACAACCAATGTCTCCCCTTCAGTTACCAACACGACTTCCTCGTCCCCAATTAAACATATAGGTTTAACTATATCCCACCCGTAATCACCTTGAATGCTGAATTTTGTCCAAGAATCTACCAAACCATACTCTTTCATAATCCAAATATCCGTTGGGCCATTTCCTCGAGTATCTATCATGCAAAGACACCCCCCAAGAACCACAAGCTTGTTGAAAACAAAGTTCTGCACATCAACACCACTTGGAGCAGGAATTTCAACAAACACTTCGTCAGCCAAATTGAAAGCAGCAACAACAGACGGATAGCCTGGTTCTCTACTACTAGCCAGCCAATGGATAGCCCCATTCACAAAAGCACCCGGAGAAAGTTCAGGAACAGCATGATCATAGGGAGAACTGTCGACCCGTTTCCAAACACCCATTTTCACAGAATACACATCCACAAATGTATCAACACAGTCTGGCTCGTATTCATTGTCAGTGTTATAGTAAGACAGCGTGACAAGCTTATAATCATCGCTGGAAATATCGTATCCAAATCCATGCATGCTGAAACTCTCCCTCCTATTCAAAGCCAGAGGCGAATTTGGTACTTTGATCTGCTGCAGAGTAATGGGATTCACCAAAAACTTCTCGTAATCCTCATTTACCAACAAAACCAAGCCATCACATGAGCCCACGACCTCAGTCCAATCCCCAGGCAATTCGAGCTTCCTCGAAATGGCGTCGTCTTTGATGGTGGAGATTGAGTGGACGGAGTGAGATGGGGTGATGAGAATGAGATCTTCTTGGTGGGTTTTGCGAGTGAGGTGGGATTTGATGAACTGAGGGGTGGAAAGTAGCTTGCGCCATAATTTTGCTAAGCACCTGCACTTGCCTACGGATTTTGGTGGGAGGCGTGAGAAAATGTCGATCAAGATTTCTTGGGGGAGGTCGCCGGCCTCCATTTCTACCCAAATTCAGCAGGGTTTTTGAGAATTGAGAGAGGGACAAACGGGCTTCGATTGTTTGACCAAATTGAGATGTTGGTGTGGTAGATGCATCTGTTGCCAAAGTCCAGTCCAATGCCACACTGACAGCTCGGTACTTTGTTTACTATATTAGGCATGCTTATATACACGCCCTCACTAATTTTTTAAGATCTTTGCAAATCAAGTAAGAAACTTATTCATGGAAGATGGTTCAACCAATGAAGAAATGATGTTATTACAGCGATGTATACAATCCATTTAGATGTCAAATCACAAATCAGATATGTGCTAATCGCCCTTTCTTGAATCATATTTTTACCATCTTCTTCATATATATCGGATGGATTAACTAAGCAAAGAAACATATTCTTGGAAGTTGCCTGAATTTAGATGGAGCTTGCTGCCTGGTGGAGGAGAAACAAGGATTGGGAATGGAGATGGTATTCTGCTAATCTCTCAATTCCAGACAATAAGTTAAGAATCATGTCAAGTAATGACAAAAGTTAAGAATCTTGATGAACTTCCAGTTGCTGCAAATTCAAGATTCATCACTTGTGTGATAAAATTGATTCAAACCTGCATAGTATCTGTTGGAGGAGGAGGTGGAGTATATTAACAAGATGCCTACTCAGTAATGAACAAAGCCCAGAAACTGCGAAACTATTAAGCTTCTTCCCATTTGGAGAAGAGAACAAAGAAAAAACAAGAATCTCATGCATTTTCTGGAGTTTTAATATGCAACTCTTTGTTAATCTGATGCAAAAATCAGCTTATTTTCAGCCCAATTCCTCTGGCAAGTTCATCTACCCTCTATTTTACACAAGCAAATGAGCAATTCCATTAGGGGATATGTATTATATATGACTAATTAACTGCTACATGAAAATAGCAAGATTCAAGAACTAGATTCATCAATGACTTGAGCAAATAATATATCAAAGTACTCAAACCATATGCCAAAGGGGGGAAGATTGTGAAATTAAGAGAAACCTCCTCCACATACAACCACCCTACATACTCAAAATCAGTAAAAGCCCAGAAACTGCAACACTTTAAAATGAACAGTAATTCCTTGTTTTCATGCAACATACAATCTGCAGATTTTTCATCATGTCTCAGCCTGATTCCTTTTGTGGTTTATTACTTGTATACGAGAAGCAGTTGATCTCCTCCATCTCTTCACTATTACTAGCCCTATTTTGATTGACTTTGTCCCCTTCAACCTCTCTATACCTATTCAAGTACCTCATCAAGGGAGCAGCATAGTCATCGAATCCTAGAGTCCCCATCGCCCAGCAAATATCGTCGCCGTTCACCGTTTTCCGCCTCTCCTTTCGACACTTCTCCGATGCTTCGCTTGTGACGAAGCCTATGAATTCAGACACACATTCTTGCATAGTTTCTTTGGCTTCTTTGGAGATCTTTGCATTGGGAGGCAGAATCTGCTTCATGATCCTCCCAACGTTGGCTATTGGCAGCAATCTGTCTTGCTCATTTGAAGGGCCGGCTTCTGAGTTATCAACCATGTTCAAGGAGAATATGGGCTTGGGGGAGTTGAGGCTCTTGTTTGAATCAGACATGGAAACTAATGTATATGATATTGGTCAACCTGCACGATGTATATATATATATATATGTATATGTGTGTGTGTGTGTTTGAGCGTGTGTTTGTGGTTTCTGTGTATGTATAGGTATGTACATCCATGTCATGTTGCATGTGTCTTTATTGTTAAAAGTAGTGGCATATGTCATGATGCTTTGAAGCATTGGAATGTTGAGTTATCAAAGTAAAGTTATTATAGGATAGCGAAATATACCGCAAAAAATAACATTTTTAGTTTTATAAAATAAGATATTCAAGATTAAAAGGGTTAAACCTACTCTTCTATATATGGGACTAAAAGTATAATTTTGTCCGAAATAAACCAACTTTATTAAAACATCTTATATGATATTTAAAATTTTAAAAATATTATAAGTATTTCGTATTTTTTTTACAAAAATAAGTTATAAAATTCAAAATAAGATATTAAATACTTATAAACTTCTTTAAACAAAGCAAAGAATTTCTAACTTATTTCAAAAAAATTAAACAAATTTCTTTAAGTTTTTCAATCACTTGATAATAATACGTATCTTATAAGATTCACGATCTTATTTTATTATAACATCTAAAAAATTAATGAAATTTAATATTTTATAAGCTATTTAATGGACATCCCATTAAATATATTGTATGAATTTATATATATAGAAAGTTTCGAATAAATTTAAGCAAACACCCACTTAGTAAATTAATTATTGAAATGGTTTGAAGGGTGAGACATGTCACAACATTGTGTGGCATGCATGCTGCTTTTAATTGGGGGTGAATCTAGCTAAGTATATATAGGGTGCGGCAACGGAAGCTGACGGGGTCCTTTTGACACGTTAAAGCTCTAATATTTTGCATCCATCATGAGTCACACGATTTTCCAAATATTTGTTGCATCTCCTGCTATTGGATCTGCAGATCCTGATTTAGGATTCCCTATCATGGATGTTTGCTGGATATCTCCAGCTTCGCATCCACTACCTCCAAGTGGGACACAACAATCTTGATTCCTCAGTTTTTAGTTAAGATTTTGTCCTAACTAGTGCTAATTATAAAGATTTTGCTAATGATCCATCATATTAGTTAATTTTGTCTTGTGAGAACCCTCAAAGGCTGTGAGCCATGTCACCTATTACGTGTTCGAGAGCATGTCAGATACGATGAGTATTGATGTAGTACGATGCTTGTACATCAAATTCTGACGAACTGCGGGATTGATAATTATAACAAACGTTGTAAACTTAAAAAAAGAGTATTACACTAACTTTCATCCCACTACAAAAAATATAATAATTAATAAATAAAATATTGGTAGACTAGGAAAAGAGGAGTTCAATTGATATTAAAAAAGTTGGTTGTGTTATATAATAAAGTTATTGATATTAAGAAATTAAATTGATTATATTCTACATATACTGCTCACTTTAGCTTGTTTGGATTATATTTGATGTACATCTATAGATAGCGCTGGTTATTTGCTTACCGAGTTGGAGGCTCACTCCTCTTCTAATATTTTTTTTTTCAGGTATAGATCTCTACCGATGGAAGCCTAGGTTAATATGCAGTTTTTCTCTTCACTCGATAGTATAATAGAAACTACATTTTGAAAATTTTTAAATACGAGTTTAGATTGTGGATGAACTATGAATTAATTATAATAATTTACTTTAAGGTGCTTGTTATGCATATTTAGCAAGGATTGGATTGTGTGCAATGACACGTATGAGTGGAGTTTACTTTAAGTATGATGTTTGGGAGAGATACTAGTCATAGTGTCATTGAGGGGTGCTACACACCATCTCAGATGTCAGCTCTAGTCCAGAACATCTCTTATTAGCAGAAGACAAATCCCCTGGAGCGGATGAGTTTTTATCCGGATTCTTCAAGGCTGCCTGGAGCGTGGTTCGCACAGAATTCTTAGCGAGGACTTGCCAACTAACTTGCAGGCTTCAATCTTATATAGAATTTGGAAAATAGCATGGAATTAATAGGACTATTATTGTACATTTTTTATACTATTTATGCAATTAACCCTTGCCAAAAAATAAAATAAAATTATTTTTTAGTTTCTTAAAAGAGTTGACAAAATCATGGAAAAAAAGTGTTTGTTACCATTATGATGAGGAAGTAAAATTAGTATATATATAGAACCCATATTTCTTAATATATAACTCATGAACCCCATTTGATTATTACATGGATTTGTTAGTTTGCAAGTGGACACACTAATTTTCAAATTCCATGTCTTGTTTTGGACATGTATCTATATGACATGATGAATCCATAGTTTGATATGTGTTCCAAAGATGCAGGACAGATCATCTCATTGGCTACAAGGGTTTGTTACTTGATTATATATATAACTATTCAACCCAACCACACACAAAATCAAAAGAAAAGACACATGCATGTTTCTCAATGAGTTTTGTCCCAACCCACCTACATCAATGTGTGCATACACATACATACATACATACATAAATACATATATATACCTAAATCAAGATTAATTATTAGTATATATTTTTTATCAACTTGGTAGTCCTCTTTTTGTCTGATCCACACCATCTTCTAAATTATTTTAGTCAATGTATGTAATAAAGGACAAGAAGCCTTGAAATACAAAACATTATTCAAATTAAAATTAGCCAATACTTGAGAATCATTAAGAATATTCTAGGGTCCCACAAACCCTTCATTTGTGAAGATTCCATTGTTTTTTTATTTTTATTTATTTATTAACTAATTTGATCTCAAATTAAAATATTCCTGCAATTTTGTCAACTAGGGTTTCTCCACTCCTACTAACCAGATTCCCCTTAATCGGAGACCAACTATTAGTTGGTTTACCTGGGCGTGGAAAATTATATTTTACGTCTCATAAGTTAATTTTTTATGATTTTGATCTTATTATTTTTAATTCACTATATTATATTTCATAATTTCAAAAAAATTATAATTTTAATCACAAGTCCTGATTCTGTTAAATTTATGGTGAAAACAACATTATTTCCCCTCAGGACTTGACGAAGCTCGTGTCATGCATATGTTGTTTCTGTCAAATACTATATGATATTTTTAGCGACTTGTAATATCTGTCGATTTCTTTATTGAACAGTGGGTAAAGTATAATACAGAGGAGAGTACAATAGCAATGATATCTTAATGATAGTAGTGTAGTTAGGAAAAGTGGTAGTTATTGATGAAAAAAAAAATATTAATGAAGCAACATAGTTATAATGGTCAACAAATATAATTGATATTAGTAGTAATCATGCAATCATTTTTGTTAATGACCTAAATTATTACTTTGGTATAGTAATAATTGGTCAAATCTCATTGTTAGTCCCTCATCTCTTCTTCTTATCTCATTTTAATCCCTCAACTTTTGAGTAGTTTCTTGTATTTTAAATTTGTCCCAGTTCATGTTTTTCACCGTTAGACTTAACGGAATATAAATTATGATAGATGGAATATTCAATTAAAATGGGGTAAAATTGAAAATACCAAGTTCATATATTATTCTTCGATAAAATGCTTACTTAATGTATTATAATCATATTTACTTGAAAAAAAAATATATATATATAAAATTTTAAAATGATATGACCATGTATAAAATAAATGTCATTGTAATTCTTCATCAAATTAAATATAAAATTACTTGCAAAAAAAATATCATTATAATGATATCATATCACGTACTATAATTTGTTTTGCATTAAAAAAAATCAACATCAATTCGTCACTAATGCTGACAAAAAACTTTATATATTTAACATCATGTGCTCTTTCTAGCTTTAGTAGTCTATCTTTTTTCTTCACAAATTCTTGTCTGGTAGCATTTTGTAAGGATTTTAATGCAACATACCGTTTACCTTGATTAACAAAGTCGGCACTGATTGAAAGTCCATCAACACTAGTGATAGTTTTATTGAGCCTATGCTCTAATTAGACTTGTCAATGGATAGGGTATTATCCTACTCATACCCAAAAAATAACCTTTATACTCATATACATACCCTGCCCTACTCAATGGGTAAGAGACTCTACCCTATCCCAGACCCATGAAATTAAATGAATGGATACAGGTAGGATCTAATACCCTAAAATACCCATGGGTATGGGTACTCTAAAATATTCATGGGTCTTGATGTAGTTTAATGCCCAAAGATGTTAATAGTATATAGCCCCAATCTTACTCTGCAGACCTAGAATCATCTAGAATAATGTTGGACATAAATAAACTAAAATAATCACATATCCGTGATACATGTTAAAAGCTCCATGCTTTAGACCCGAATGAAACTCGGACCATCCCATTTCAACTGGATCTTAACCCGGATTGCTGAGCTTCACCAGATTTCTGCTATTGGGCTAACTGATACTACTTAATGGTTCGTGGGCTCATCTTTTGGGTAGTCCATTTAATGAACAAATGGGCTGCTCTACACCAATCCAGTTAATTTTTTTCGTATATATAACAAAAAAAAAAGAAAAGAAAACTGGAGAGAAAAAATAAAAAAAGGTTAGAGAATAAAATATTGGAAATGAAAATAAAAATTCTGATTTAATGAACTTAAAATCAAACATAATTTTCCACCTTGAATTATCAAAAAGAAAATAAAATCAGCAGTTCAAACTTCAATATTCAGAACATGTGTTTGGCGGCTTGGTATTAGACATTATTAATTAATAATTGAGTGAATTATATTAATTATTATTATTTATAATTAAGCCCACCTACATAAATACCTTTTGATATTTGTAAAATTACATATGACGTTGTTTGTGTAAATTTTGTCTTGAATAGAGGACGAATTTGTAATTACAATTACAATTTTAAAAAATGTGCAATGATAATTTTGTTACCTAACATTGAGGAGTGTTAACATAATCTATTTTCAATAATTGTTGCGAATTGCATTTGGGCAAACTCACACACACAGACATGCGCACGCGCGCACACATATATATATATATATGCGAAAGTTTTAAATATTACATCGATTCAATTAATAAATTTAGAATAGTAAACTCTCATGTTTAATAGAAATTGAATTTATAATTTCAAATTTGTTCATGAAATATTTGATTTAATTCCAACTATTAGACTAAGACATTATTGATATATATTTGCTAATTTGGAGGTCTCTAATAAAATAAAAGTTGCAGTAACATATATATATATAAAATAAAGGTTGGCATTAATTGGAGTCAGCTTCACCTAATTTAGAATTTTCTGGTCAACCCAATTTTGGTCCACCCCTCCAAATTATAATACCAACTAAATAAATAATTATATTCTACCCCTTTTATATTACACAATAAATTATGTAAATATCATCATAGGCCATGTCAAAATATAGAAATTGTACTTCCAAGAAAATAGGAATTTTTTTTTTAAAAAAAAAGAAGAAATAATTGGTTTAAATATATATATATATATATGTATATGTATATATATTGCTGAAGAAAATAGGATGGAGTGGAGTTTCTTGAAATACAATACATAATAGTTCAATTAAAATTAGCGATAATTACATTCTCCTTTTTTGATGTTAGATATAAGTACGCATAGACCTCGTGTAGTTGAAAGATTACATCATGTGTTTATGAGTTTGTTTTTATCTAATAAATAAGTTGTTTTATTAGTCAAAATTCACCAAATTTGATGATGTTCACAAAAAAAAAAATCATACTTACCTCGATTGATTTATTGTTAATTTTTGTATATAAAAAAAAATTATGCCCAAATTATCTGTCTACATCTTCAAACGTTAATGGATGTGAGGAGGTTTATCTTTACCATTATAAGGGCAGTCTAGTCATAAAAGCTCTATTTGACCTGCAATAAGTTAGTAATAAGTTAATCGATGGTAAATATCGATTTTCATTCAATTTTTTATTAATATCATCAAATTTCGTAAATTTTGACTACAGAAAAGACCTAACATCAGAGATACTAAATGTAATTTTTTAAATATAATTACATTAAACCTGATAGTTATCCCTTAAAATTATGATGCCAAATTCATTTATTTCTTTTTTTGTTTTCTAAAATATTATTTTTGGTGTATTATATAATAGCGATATGGTGATTTGATACTTTTCTTGTATCTCTTAGTCGCAATAGGGGCGCGTTTATGGCTCTCGCGGTGGGATAAGTAATAGTAGTGTGTGGGGCCTACAATTCCTCACTCATTTTCTCCCCTAAATAACCAATCATATACATATTATTTTTTAATAGATAAATTATTCTTATACTCCCCTGGAATTAGATTTAATTATGTAAATATTTTATATATATTTTTTAAAATTTTAAGTACACTCATTGATATTGTAATTGTAATTACAAGTACATATTATAATTTATGATAAAATTTTACACAAATATCCCCTAAAACACATTACACAAACACTTTCCGCGAGCTGTACGTACAATATAATTAGGTATACTCTCGTAAGGTGTTCATAAACTTAATTTTTTTATTAATTTTCTATGATATTTAATTGACTTAAAAACCTTTTTTTAAATAAAAATGATAAATTATTATTTATTAAATAAAATTGATTAAATTGTAAATACTAAATATTTATATCCAACAACAACCAACGACTATAATAATCATATACTAATTATTAATATCTAATAATTATTTTTATTCAACAACAACTATTAAAGTAGTATGACACCTGCTATCAAAATAAAATAATATACCCATACGTTTGGTGGGGTTTGAAATCATAATCTTGAAGTCAAATTAAAAATAACATGTATTTTTTGATAATTTCTTTAATTTTTAGAGTATTTAATTTATAATTTTGATATACTCAAAACGAATAATAATGCATTATTGAAAGTAAGCTTTCTACTTTCCAATTTTTAATAAATAATGTTATATAAATTTAACAATTGATTATCAAAAATAGATTTTCCCACTAATGATTTAAAAAATTAAAAGATCTAAATAATTATTTTTTTAAAAAAAATGTGGTTCAAAAAAAGATAAATATTCTGATTATTAAATATTCAGTTAAATAATAATATATATATACATAAAAATGATGTAAATTAAAAATTCCTAAAAGAGCAACCACCTACACTTTGATGATGTAGATACAGTCTACAGACCATACGCGTGACGTGGCGAAATGGAAGCAACGTACACGCCACGTCCTCGACGGCGCGTGGAGATGTTCTCCTCTTGGTCTTTTTTTTCTTTTATTTTTTTGCCTTCTCTCTTTTTTTCTCCAAAACTCATAAATACAAAATTAAAAAATAGCAAATCAAATTCTCTCTCTCTCTCTCTCTAAAGCAACAACAAGCAAAGGAGGAAAGAAATATATATATATATATATATATATATTAAAAATAAAAGTAGTTCTCTCATTTTCTCCTCTCTCTCTCTCTCTTCGATTCAATTCACCACATGAAAGCTCTGCTCCCATAGAGGAAAACCCAGGTTCTTGTTTCTCTCCTTCTTCTCTTCTTCATATATAATACAGCTCTTGTATGCATAGGCGTAGATAAATTAGCTGTTTCTGTATTTCTTGTGTATGTATATGTATCTCTGTGTACTTTCTTTGTGTTGTGTATTTCACGGTTTTGTTGCTTCACATCTGAACCCATTTCCCCAGTTTCCCTCCACACGTACCCCTCAACTTGTTTTTCTGGTTTTACATGCATAAATGTATCTCTATATGTTCTTGTTATGTGTGTTTGTGCCTCTTTGTATCTTTATTTTCTGATGTGGTTTCTTGAACTAATGAAAAATGATTGTTTGTAAGAATACAAGAGTTGTCAAGTGTGGGAAGAGTTTAATTTGGTGGGATCACATTGGAATTTTTCAGTGGACTTGGTGGCTTCGGTTGGAGTTGGAGATTTTTTTTGCATGATTTTTTGTTTTGTTGTGCATTCTTTTGTTTTTCAGCTTTTCTGGAAGCTTGCCCATAAAATGATATTTGCTAAAAGGAAGTTCTTGATGTGGTTTTTGTTTGGGTTGAATTAAAATTGAGTTGGGGTTCCGGTATGGGATTAATGCGCTTCTTTTGGTGGTTTTGCTGTGTATTTCTGCTGATAAAGTTGGTATCTTTATGGTGAAATGTGTTTAGTTGTATATAGAGAAAAGGATCTATTGTTCATGTATCAGATGCTTGACGACTCAATGTTAAGTTTGTTCATTGTTCAGTACATTTTTTTCACATTTTGGTTTCTCAGAAAAATTTCTTTGTGGTTTTGGTTGGATGTCTTTCCTATTCTGTGTCTCTTTTGTTTTTATGTTGTAATTAATCCAGATGTTGTATGGCAAAGTTAAGGTTTACGTGATGGGATTTTCTAGTTCTATTCTTTTTTTTTTTTTTTTGTATGTGTTATTTGTTTCTAGAACTTAATTGTTTCAAGGCTCCTTCTAAGTGCTTACCTGGTGAAATTCTGTAGTTTATCTTCTCATTACTGATCTATTAATCTGAATCCTTCATTTCTCCTCTGCATTTGAAATTTTATTAAGTTCTGGCTACCATAGAAACATAAGTATCTTTAGCTCTAGATTTATATTTTATTGATCTTTAATTAATTTCAGAACTTTTTATTTTCTTTGTATTACACTGGTATTTGCTGAATAGATTATAGGAATGAAAAGGAGAATTGCTTTGTCCAATCATTAAGTTCAAGGAAGAAAGTGACAACCCATTGAGTTTGGTCTAGATATAAAACTAATTGAAGTTATTCGACAAGAATTTGGTCTAGCAACTGCTTGTGCATGATATTGAGTGAGATTAAGACCTTTCTGTTTGAGAGACAGTATGTCTGGTGGGAACTCTGTTGTCTTTGTTTGTTGCTAAGCAATATCTGTCATTTGGCTTCTGATAATTTTTTAAGCTCTATGCTTTATATTTCACTTGTGCAAATATACTAGAAGCAGACAACATACTGATAAATACTAGCAAAATAGTGTCTGGTCCAATAGAGTGCACCGGTTTCTTCTTTAGTCTCATTCAGCAATCTAAGATTCAAGTTGTTAATATTTTTTCCTACATGGAAAATAATATTACCAACATTGATACAACACGTTTTCCCCATTGCTTAGACTCGTATGAGATTACTGATACCTTCATTTCTAATTGAAAATGTGTTGGTTTCTTTAGCAGATGGCTTCTACTCAATTAAGTGAAAATGGAGATTGCTATGATAGTGCTCATGTTGAGAAGTTACTTCCACCAGACCATGATGACATTGTAGAGTCAGAGGTCTCCCACAAAATTCTGTCAGATTCCTATGATGAAGTTGACAGATTCGGAGAACCAGAGATCCCGCCGCGGATTGGAAATGAATACCAAGTTGAACTTCCTCCACTTATCGGGGAGTTTGGTTATATGTCACGTTCAAGGAAGTCAGGAGATGCAGAAACTGGAGCTCATACCCTTCAGAATTTCCTCATTGGATTGCCTATACCACTGGCATGGATCAGTGGTCTGAAGCATGACATGTTGGGATCTCACAGTAGCTCGATAACCAGTTCAGATTTCATGCTTTCAGATTCTAAAAATGTCACTAAAACAGAAACTTCTTTTAGTGAGATTGAGCCTTCACATGATTCGTGTAAGCCTATGGAGGAGTTGCAGGATTTATCAACTGCAGATAAAGTAAGGAAGTGCAGTGCTGCAGGCTATCTTTTGGTCCCTGGATTATTTGATGAATATTGGAGTGCAGCTGAGAAGGATGGCTTCCTTCTGGGCTTATACATTTTTGAGAAAAATTTTGTCGAGGTTAGGCGATTTGTTGGAACAAAAGATATGGGCGCTCTACTGTCATTCTACTATGGGCAGTTTTATGGTACACAAGAATATCGTAGATGGTCAGAGTGCCGAAAGATGAAGAATAAGAAAGTTATTTATGGTCAGAGGATATTTTCTGGAGTGAGACAGCAGGAACTACTATCTCGGATTCTCCCAAGAGTGTCAGAAGAATGTCGAAATGCTCTATTGGAGGTACTCGCGATTTATATCTGCTTATGTTTTCCAGAAACTGTGTTTCTCAAGTGAAAGATTTACACAAAGCAGCACGAATCATTCTATTATATTGTGATCTCTGTGCCGATGAACATTTGAATGACAGACCTCTTTGTATACCACCTAAAAATCCAGAAAAAAAATTGAAGCATTTAAAGTGTTCTAGGCTATGTTTGCCATTTTAATTCTTAGATATTTGTGCATAAGGAAGTGGCATATTTACATTTTATCATATACTTGGTTATGAAGACAAGCCATTGGCAATATCTTGTGTTTCTTTCTTCTATTCTGTTAAGAAAAAATGATAGCAATATTAACAGAAAAGATTATCTTTGTTTTGTGTGTTAATTCTGGAAATGATGTTGGATGAGTTATTAACTGCATCCTTTTAAACTTTTTTTAAGTCACTCAAGTAAACCTGGGATAGAGCTATGATGTGCTACATGGCCTAGTATCTATCAGCTTCGCTCTATCTTCTTTCTAATCCTGTTAAATTTTGCATTTTGATTCTTTGCTAGGTATCTAAGACATTTGGGGATGAGAAAATGTCATTAGCGGACTATGTTTCTTCGCTGAAGGCCATGGTTGGGATGAACATTCTTGTAGAAGCTGTTGGCATCGGCAAAGGAAAACAAGACCTCACAGGAATGGCCTTGGAACCTTCAAGGTCCAATCAAGTGATCCCTGCGCGTCCAGAGATACCCACAGGAAAGGCATGCTCCTCTCTTACAACCACTGAAATTATTAAGTTCTTAAGTGGAGATTACCGTTTAAGCAAAGCCCGATCAAATGATTTGTTCTGGGAAGCAGTTTGGCCGCGTCTGCTGGCTAGAGGTTGGCATTCGGAGCAGCCTAAAGATCAGGGGTATGTTGCTGGTTCCAAGCATTGCTTGGTTTTCCTTATGCCTGGTGTTAAGAAATTCTCCAGAAGGAAACTGGTAAAAGGAGATCACTATTTTGACTCTGTTACCGACGTCTTGAGCAAAGTTGCGAAAAACCCTGGGCTGATTGAGCTTGATGCTGAAGAAGATCATGACAGCAAGAAGAAAGAAGACTACGAAAGGACCAAGGAAAGAAAGTCGGAACAAGATGATAATCATCTGCCTACAAGGCAGCAGCATTGTTATTTGCAACCTAGGACTCCTAATCGCAGTACTGCAATCATCAAATTCACTGTGGTAGATACAAGTCTCTCTGACGGCAAAGTGAGAGAATTGAGAACTGTTCCGTCGGAAATTTCAAATGCATTTATTGCTTCAGATCATATTGAAGACAGTGATGATGATACCCCTGGGGAGACCACTGATGAATCTGATACTAGCGACACCATCATGCTTGATGCATCCGTGACAGATAACGTCAGCCTGAAGACGACTGAATCTGATGACAAACTATTTCCTGGTAAGAAAGACCAAGATGTAAGTGTCTCGTGTCAAGATGCTCGTACTGTGAATCCTGATGAGAGTGCTACATTACTCCCTGATTTGAAGAATACGAAGGATTTGCAACGGAACAAACAATCTAAAAAGGTCACAAAATCCCTCTTGAGCCGAAAGGTGAAACAAGGCAATGTGGACCACATGGCTCCCATGAATAAACGGCGCAGGATATTAAATGCTTGTCGTATGGACGAAACAAGTTCTGGCTTGCTCCCTTCCTGGACAGCCCCTAGATTGGAAAATGGGATGTCCAGTTGCTCCTCAAGCGTCCATGAAATTACTGAGAATTTGTCTTCTCAAGTGGGCTTGTGTCAAGATAAGTTGTCGTCCACCAGCTCGTCTAGAGGTAGTCCTGCTGAGAGCATTGAGAACCATCAAATGCAGACATTGATCGACCTGAACGTGCCTCAGGTTTCCCCAGAATCTGAGAATTGTGGCTTCATGACAGAGTCGAATAAAGACCAAGGCAACACTTCAAAGAAGCTGGATGACCGTCGTTTACCAATATCCACAGCCGCTGAGGCAAGATGCGAGCAGCAGTCTGAAGTTTATCCTCGGAGACACAGCACAAGAAACCGACCTCCAACAACCAGAGCACTGGAAGCCCTAGCAGATGGATATTTAACTGTAAACCGGAAGCGGAAAGTGAACCGACCTTCTCAGCATGTCCGTATTGTGATAGGGCCTAATGAGTCGACCAACAGTTCTGTGGATTCCCAGATGGAAGAAGCTGAAAATGGGGTGTCTGAAAGTGGCAATTGCAACATCTTCGTGAAATCCCAAGTCCCAGCAGAAGCAAATGATGAATCAGTTTCAGGACAATGAGTTGGTAATATGAGCAGACAAATTATCAAGCTGTGGGAAATGAAGTTCAACTGAAACAAGTGAATTGTTCCAATTGTTCTAACACACCACTCATTCTCTGGATTCATTATTTGGGAACATTGAACAAGTGGTTGATGTCTGAGCTGCCGTCGGACAGTGCATTGTGTTACAGTTAAGATGGTCCAGAGAGGAACTGAAATCAGAAGGTGAAAAGAGAAATCATAGTTTATGATGAGCTGCCTGCGGTTGATGTTTGTAAAACATTTCTTTGCATGGATAATGCCAACGTCATTCTGTGGAGTTGGTTGGTTCATTTTACAGATACAAAGAATATTATAGAGGAGAAGAAAATAAAAGCTCTTTTTATCATAGCTTCTGTAAATTTGATTAACAAAGTTTTCTTCTGTCCTTGGTGTCAACTTTAAACGTTATTAATTAGTTCCTTTTCCTCTTTTCCCTCTTTTGGGCCGAGTTCTATGTAAGAACATCATGCTTAACTCCCTCAAAATTGTCTTGTCTTTGCAATGTAGTTAATCATTTCGATTTGTTCTTTGCATGAAGATTCTCTGTTTCAATAGTGTTTCATTTCTTATTTCATTGACTGAATTTCTGTCTCGTCTTTTTTAGCTTAAAAAATACCAAATTTTGCCTTGTGTGAAATGCTGAAATGCTGACTCATGAGCAATTGAAGATATTTGACCAACAAATATGAACCTTGTTATTAGTCTAAGAATTACAAAGATTGAATTAGATGTGTCATCCGAACCTAAATCTCAACGAAACTGCTGCTTTTCTGGTTATAACTACGCGTATATATGAATGCTAACTAGTCCAAAACATACATGCTCACTGCCTCATTACGACGGGAGCAATTGAAGACACAGTGGACCTAAATTGCTATGATAAGAAAGAATGAAGGATTGGGACAAACGGATCCCAAAAGGCAAAAAACCCAAAAAATTTCAAGTCAATAACAACTCTAACCAATCCGATGTAAATTCATAAGCAACAAATGTTACAGCACCAGCTGGTGCTGCTTTCACAATGGACGGAACTATGCCCTTGTAAAGACCGGCCCAGCCCTCTGCATGTAGAATTCGTCGAAGGGCATCATGCATATTTCTGTAAGCATGTTGCTCCACTCGAGCCCCATATCTTGGGTCGCGTTGCAGCCCTTCAACCTACATGTAAATTCCTTAAGTAACCTGCCATTGGCTGAAAAGACGTTGACTATGAAAAAAAAGTTTACACGACGGAGACAATAAGCCAATGCAGATGTTACTTATTGTTCTCCCGGAGGAAATGGCATTTATTATAGATCGAGCAAGTGCACGCTGAAGAACTTGATTAGCATATTTCTTTTTGGTCATGTTCACAAATTCACCTCTTATTTGGATATAAATGAGACCCTTGGAGCCAGAAATATACCTGAAACCTCTTCTTCACCACATCTAGAGGATGACAAACAGCTTTAGCACACGTTCCAGCAGCTAATCCACAGAGGAAAAGCTGGAAGCTTGAGATGGCATCCTCAGCTTGGGTAGCATAATGAGATCTGTATCGATTCCAAGCCTAGAAGAATGAGATACCAAATCAAATCAAACCCAAAACAAATATTTGAAGTTTCATGGAAAGAGAAATCGTTGAACAGCAGGTTCAATCGAACGACAAACTGAGAACATACAAACTAACAAATCGTGTCTACATAAATATTTGTCGTGTCATACTGATAATTAATGGGGTATATCACGACTAAATATTTTTTAACGACAGTTTGAGATAGTGGCACCAGTATGGTCACAATAAAACTTCCAAGTGGGTTAGCAAGCATTGCTAAAAACAAAAAACTGTCCATCAGTTTGCACAGTGATGTGTCCAAAACCCAAGGCTATACAAATTCTTTAGTCTCTAAAGAAAAACTGAGCATTCACAAAACTTAAGAAATTAAAAGGCCTATTTCTAATTAAGGCGAGGAGAGCAAAAGGGGGGTGTCTCTCTGTGTTTGTGTGGGTGAGTGTGTGTGTGTATATGTATGTGAGAGAGAAAGAGAGAGGTTCACCATTGTCCAACGTTTGAACGTGTCATAGGTTCCAAATTGCAATCCAGCATAAGGAACTATCTCAACCAGTGTAGGTGTCAATCCAGCATACAGCCCTCGAATACCACGCGTTTCAAGTATATCAACAAATGCCGACCTCATATTTGGATAAACCTGACCACATATATTCATAAATTCTTCATTCATATGCATCATAGATAACACAATAATGTAGAGATCACATGTATTAAATGTTAGATGTCAAAACTCCAAGGAAGTGCCCCAAATACCTTAGGCTCCCCTTGTGAAGCTAAAATGGTCCTGAGAAGATCAAATGGATATGATCCAACTGTGGCAGCGCATCCTGCTAATGCTCCACTAGCGTAAGAAAGATATGGACTTATATTTATATGGTCCTCTGCACACAGAGCAAAATAAGGGGACAAAATATCATGAAATGGACAATGAAATCTATAACAAATAAAAAAATAGTATATATTGATTAGAAGACGGACTTCAAGTATCTAGATATTTCTAGAAATGCATATTTGAAATTTGGACTAGCAGACGGACTTTTGATAGACAGTAATAAGTAAAAATCCCAAACCAAAGCATGCTACACGGACAATTAACCAAGAATGCCCATATTTCCACCAAGATTGAAGCAATGCGACTAAATATTCAAATCTAATATAGTATTTCTCGACCTTATTTACTTATAAGAAAGAAGAAAACAAATTTACGTTGTAACATACATAAATAAATTGTTGAGGAACAGAAACATTCTGACAGACCTGACTTGGACGAACCAGAAGCTAATGTCTTCAATTTGTGCAAGACTGTAAATTGTATTGCTGTATATGGCATAACCATAAGTAGGGCTGGGACATTACCCCTCCAAAATCCCTATTACAGAAAAATGAAATAAAGCAAAATGATCAGGCAGAAAATATTTGCCGGATGCCATGCAAAATTCTAATTGTTTCTTAAAAGACAATAAATGGCACACTACTAGTACTTAAACTCTTAATAAAAACTCAAAACTTCTCAATAATTGCCTTCGTTCTTCCTTTCTCCTATCAACTTGTGGTAACACTAACACTCCCATCTTATGTTCTGCAACCATCGACATCCACGACAAACCACAGACCCCAACCACCACTGGTTGGCATGTCGTTGCTGCTAATGCTACACTCACCACTGTGGAACCACAACAGATTGTCTATTTCTTCTCAAACCCCAACAACCCAACATATGAAGACAACTGACTACAGCCACCTTTGGCAGACCCTTCACCTCCTAAATTGACAAAAAAAACATATTTACCAATCATGCACAAACACATCTTGATTTGTCCTACATGGCGGCTCCAGATATGCACAATGAGAATGTGAGAGAAGAAATTTCAAGCATACTAATCAGAAAACGTCAGTGGACTTTATAATTGGCAAATAGACAGTAGAATTTAAGCTCCTCCCCATCATATTAAATTGAAATGTAATCAAATAGTCCGTAAATCATAAATAACTAATACCGGTAAGCCTTCCTCCCTAAATATGTCCTTGGTTGCTTGCAGCATACCAGTATATTTTGCTGGATTATAGACATCTCTCCGAAGCAAAGCCCACTGGGTAGTGGGTTCCAGTTGAACCTGCAATATGATACAACACAGTCAGATATATCCACAACTTTTCAACAGAGCATGTGCACTAATTGAAAATCTATTAACTCTGCAGGCAAGCAATATGCCACAGTTAAACAAGTAAGAAGAATAGCATCATTAAACAATCAACCCAGTACCAATCTAAGCAGGACAACAGAAAATGATTGTAATAAAGCGTCCAACACAACGAATTGGCAGAAATTAACACCATACTGAATCAAGTAAAAATCCAACTTTCTGAAACGAACAATATGTGAAGTGAAAAACTTTAACCTGAAATCGGATTTTAATCACATCAAGTGGCGACGTGACGGTTCTTGAAATAGCACCAGAAATCGCACCAGCGGACGCATCAATCAGAGCCCTCTTTATCTGCCCGGGCTCTTCCATTCTCCTCCTCCAATATACGCACTTCAAAATGCTGCAAGAACAACCAATTCACATAATAAACCCCACCGTTCTTTAACATCCCAATTTGCCCCCAAAAGTCACGAGAAGCCAATATGGTCACCGCCCACCCACAACCAAGAAAAAAAAAAACATAAAATATACCTCAAGTTGTCAACTTTGCTGCAAAAACATACAAGAATTAACCCGAAATCGAGCGACATATATATTCCGAAAGAGAAAACAACGATTGTGGAAAATAGGGATTTGATGGAAAGAACATGAGTTCTGAATCACAAAAACCAAATACACACAACAGAAAAAGAAATAGTAATTAAAAGATCAAAACTCATCCATAAAGGAAGAAGAGAAGAGAAATCACCTGTGGAGAATGGAGAAGGGGAGGAAAGAGACATTGAAAATTCTGTCCGGGTTGGGTCAAAAAGTTTCGTAATGGTATTCCAATTTGTATGCGCATAATATAAATTGCGCATTTTGTACCGTGTTTGGAGGGGTTCTGTCTATGGAGAGCAGAATATCAGACATTTTTTTATTATTACCATATATACATTTAATTAAAATATATATTTAGATATATATACATTTCCTGAAGAAGAAAAAAGAAAAAAGAAAAAGTTAGTAGTCTTACTATTGTGTATGTATGTATGTATGTATATCCACATTCTTTGATCAAGAATTAACTAATTTCTTTGTTTGAACTATATCCATCCACGTTGCACAAACTTTTGATGTTTTGCTTATGTATATTAGTATTATTATGATGATCTTTTTGTTTGAGATTTAAGGACCCCATCAATTATGTAAATTTTCAATCCCAAGAAAAAACAGCACATATTAAGTTTGCTCGAGAAATTTACAATAAATAATTTTTTTGAAAAATTTGATTAAGAGTTTGAAATTGTCGTGTTTTAGGCCCATAAGTTTGTTGGAGGCGAGAACTGCCCTCGAACTCATGAAATGCATTATGAAATTTAACTATGAATAACTTGTCGGAAAGGGATATCCAATAGATATATTACTTGAGATCATCACGGTGTGACATAGCATATAAATCGATTGCCAAGCATGGGGGTTCTAAAGGTAGCTCATAAAAGTTTAAGAGGTGGCTTTGGTGCATATAATATTTTGTCTTGCAGGTTCAAGAGATGGCTCTTATGCACATAGCACTTAGTTCTTGACTTTGTTTAAGGATCAACTCTAATACCATTTGTCACGTCCCGGACCCACGAGCCCATTGGATGCAAGAATTGCCTTCAAAACCATCGAGTGCATTATGAAATTAGACTATGAATAATTCGTCCAAAAGTAACATTCAATTGATACAATTGAGTTCTAATTATTTTATAATTCATGTAGGACAGTGTATCACAATTGCACGAATTCAAGTGGCATTCTCTATTCCACCCAAGTGCTCCCAAGATCCATAATTTTTTAAACGGGTTTAGTTCAATCTTATTCGACTCGATAAAACAAATGCACGGATACTGATATTATTTTGACATTTTGATCCTGTGAGGAGTAATTTTGTCAAATTATGTTTTGTACTTGGTTTACCCCACCATGATGATGAGGGACACTTGAGTTATTAGTGTTGATTACTATTCTTTATTGCGTTTTTTCATCATTAATAGTAATAGAAAGGGATGGCAAAGCCTTTTGCTTGGTTTTTAAGTAGGAAATATAGGAAAAGGACGCAAAAGCGACAGCCAAGGAGATCCAATTATCTGATTTCAAAATGATACTGAGGACCAAAATGATACAATGTTTTGAGTTAAGGGGAGTAAAGTGTGTTTAAGTTACTTTGAGGGGTAAAGTGAGAAATTGATAAAACTTGAGGGGGGTGAAGTGCTATTTTTTCCTTAATTTGCCTTTTCAATTATATTGAATACCAATTGTAGGTAAATAGGGTCCGCTGGCTTTAATTTTAAGTACAGTGATTGATGTTGGTTTTGACCTTTGTGAAATATAATAAATAAATAATAGGCGTAATTGACTTTTCAAGCTACAAACTTAAATATTATGGAATATTCCGCAACTTGCTAAAGATTTTGGATCTTTTAACAAAAATGGAGCTCATAATTTTTATCAACATGTTGTAATAAGAATGTCAAGATTCTTTGGTTGAAAAACATATGAAAAATCAAAGGATCAACGGAGCAGATGATCCATGCTCGTGGTCGGATCGAGTCAGGTCAAAAATTAAAGGATTAAATTTAGTCATTTTTTTATTAAATTTATGGAACCGAAATATGTTAATTTTTTTTAATTTTAAATATTTCATAAAATATAAGATTAAAAATAAATAAACCCCTATTTTACGGGACGAAAAATATAAATAAGAAGTGCAAAAGGTACTTGCATCTATCAAAGATGTCCTGGCAATTAAAAATTAAATAGAGTAGAGTACAAGGCTACAACCTTAACCAAGCATGGATGATGGATGGAACCAACACACCCCTCAATTGTTGATTAACTTTTTTTCGTTGATCAAACTCTCAATTTATAGACAACTCTTCGCTGATTGGATAAGATAGAATCTATAAGGAATTCGGTAGAGGGATCCTCAAGGGCAATTAGAATGTTGTGGACGAGGTATCTTTTAAAAATAAGAATGTCTTTCTGAATTTTTAACAAAGTGGTTGAAGAGACACTTTCCTCTATCAGTACCCCAGAACTTTAGGGCATTGGATGCTCTTACTTTGGGTTGAAAAATAATCAAACTATTCGATACTCTATTGAATCGATTGATAAAAGCTCATTTGAAGTGGATTTGTTAAATTTAACAAATCAAACTTAAACAAAAAAATTTATTCGTTAAACTTTTGAACTCGGCTCAAACTCAATTCGATTTGTGCAAAAATAGTAGAATAAATAAAATATTTTGAATTTTATAAGCTTTAAAGAAAAGTTAACTTTCCTAACTTTTTCTGTAAGATCTTATAGGTTATATAAAATTAATATGTCATAAAATAAAAATAACACTATTCATACACTCGCACAATCTCTTTCTCTCTCTCTCTCACACACAAAAAAGAGAACATACTCAATTATTTAATAATAAATTATATAAAGATAAAATTAGTATTGATATTATATTTATTGAAAAATATAAATTCAAGACATTATAAATTATACGATTAGAAATAATCATTGCATTAATAAAAAAAAATATAAATTATATATCTATATTAATATTTGACTAGTATGATATACATATATATTATTTTTATTCAAAAATTTAGGTAATAATTCGTTATTCTTTTAATTATAAAAAAATTATCTATTAAATTTTTACTTGAAATTAAATTAATGTATACTATTTATAAAATCATTTTAGAAAATTTTAAAGCAAAATATGTTAAGAAATAATAAATTATTTGATCTAATATTATCATATCTATTTTAGTTATTTTACCAATAAAAAATCTTATTATGCCAAACACGCTAACTCCTTATAAAATGTTTTAAAAACGTTTGGACACTCTTTAAAGTGTAATTACGATTAAGCCCTTGAGGAAGCCACCAAGTAGGGCTACAAAACGTGTTAATGTTGACTTGAAGAATTGTTAACACGTCGCTGCCGGTTTTTATTTATTTATTGCTTGCACAGTACATTTGCCTTGCAATTTCCGCTCTCTCCCCCCAACTCTTCCTCTTCTCTCTCTATAACTCCGGGGAGACACACACACACACACTTGTATACATACACCCACGCGAATCAATCTGTTCTGTCGCTTCTTTTTCTTCGATTTTAGATCGAAATAATGGAGTATCGTACGTTGGATATCACACTTCAGTATGCCAAGGATCTGAACAAAGTCAACTTCATCACCAAGATGGATGTTTATGCCGTCGTCTCCATCTCCGGTGGGGATAAGAACTCGAAGCAGAAGACCAAGACGCCGGTGGATCACGATGGAGACGATAACCCCACCTGGAATTTCCCTATGAAATTCACGGTGGATGAGGCCGCGCTGCAGATGAACCGCCTTACCCTCGATTTCAAGCTTATCTGCGAGCGGGCTCTCGGAGATAAAGACGTCGGGGAGGTTCACGTGCCCATTAAGGAACTTCTTGATTCTCCGGCGAAGCCCGGGGCCGACGGTAAGCAGTTCGTGAGTTACCAAGTCAGAAAACCTAGCGGAAAACCCAAAGGCCAGCTCAGTTTTTCGTATCAATTCAGCGAGAAAACCGTGGGCGCATCAGCAGCTCCTCCCCACGCGTCGGCGATTCCGTTGGCGCCACCGTCAGGGAAGGCTGATACGGAAGCCGTCACGGCGTACCCGGCTGGACCCAGTTTAGCCTATCCACCTCCCGGAGCCTACCCGCCTCTGGCCCCATACCCTGCAGGGGAGGGCGGTGCACATTATCCACCTCCAGCGCCGTACCCTGCGGCGGAGGGAAGTGGACATTATCCACCGCCAGCGCCGTACACGAAGGCGGAGGGAAGTGGACATTATCCACCACCAGGAGGATACCCACCAGCCGGGGGTACGTATCCTCCTCCACCACCAGGGGGATACGGGTACCCGCCTCCTCCTCCGGGGTACGGGTACCCGCCGCCGCCTCCACCAGGGTACGGATATCCACCGCAGCCGGGTTATGGTTACCCACCGCAACCACCTGTGCAGCAAGCGGCAAAGAAGAACAAGTTTGGGATGGGATTAGGGGCTGGGCTGCTTGGAGGTGCCATTGGTGGACTACTGGTTGGAGATATGATTTCAGATGCTGCCGATTTCGACGGTGGATTTGACTTTTGAGCTTTTCTTTCTTGTTCCTTTCTTTATTTTCAAGTGTTTTTTTATTTTTGTTTAATTTAATGAAACAATGTTCTTGGAGGTGGATAAATGATTGATTCAGTCTTACATATAGATCTGTATCTTCAACTCTTGTAAATTTATTCTTGGTTGGAATATTCTCCATGATATTATTGTAAATTCTATTTTATTTTCCAACGTATAAATATATATTAAATGGAGTAAAAATTAGAATAAATCCAACCAAAATTCAATACAGATTTAAAAAATAAGCTCATTCAGCAAGCTAAATAAGCATATAGCATGAAGGACACATTATACAGGTTGCTGACGCCTTATGACATGTCATGTCATGTAATGTTAAGAGGTCTCAGACTAACTTCAAGAAATTGGGTTGAAAATTGAAATTAACTCTTTAAGTAGTAGGTAATAGATTTTCAAATTCTTAGACAGATTGGGCAAGGCCCGATAACATGATCATATAAGATAGGTTAGTCCAAATCATAAACGAATTTTTCTGTTGAGTAGTTAACATTTGCAACTTTCCAACAACATAATTATTTGTCCTAGCTAATTCCTGAATCTTGCTCTACGAAATCTTATAAATAGAGGCATTTGTGTAGTTAGTTGGTAACCAAGTTTCCTTAGTCACACACTCAATTCTCTCTATTTCTTTTAGCTACATTCATCTCACCTTTTGCAGTTCACACGAATCATAGACTTAAACATTATTTTCAACCATTATTCCCACTTTGGTTCAAGTTTTCCTTTCATTTATTCAGTAAATACATTACTGGCTTAAACATCAAGTCCTAACATCTGATTTGCAGGTTAGTCTCCTGTTAATTTTAGAATTTTCTTGAAAATTCTTTGACCCTGGTAGTGCGGCATAAACTCGATGCGCATTATTATGATTTTTGAATTTATTTTAATTTGTCATGGTGATTATTTGTATAATTGAATGTAATTTGTAGCGGTGGCTATTTTTATAATCTAAAGAGATAAAGAATAAAACTCTTACCAGAAAAAAAAAATTATATGATAATAGAAAATAGTTTTGCAAGCGTGTTTATTCAAATAGGGTTTGGTTAAATATTATTGATCACATTGCAAGCATATTTATTCAAATTAAATTGATTAATACTTAATTTAGAAGGATATTAATTATTATATTTATCACATAATTAATTAAATTTGATTTGAATATATATATATATAGCAAAAATTAGATTTTTAAGGTAAATTAAAGTGAAATCTTAATAATACCCTTAATCTAGATGGTTTCAGCGACTTCACATCAACACCTAACCTTACTTGAATGATGCGATTGCAGAAGTTGACTGCTTAATAAAAAATATTTTAACCCCTAAATAGGTAATATTATACCAATTTTCAGTTGGTATAAATTTCATACTTGAATTTCTTTAATTGGTACTAGACGTCACATCTTCTCCCAACCTAATTTCCTATAAAATTTCAATTTGATATTACACACCCATTTTCATCTAAAATTATAATTATAATTGGTAAATACGTGCCCTCTACCATCTTTTCATCTAAAATTAATGTTTTATTTATTTAAAAGCCGACATATACTCAACCTTATATTTATTAAGTAAAATGTTAAAATTTGAGGTAAATCGCAAGGAGCTCTCCTAAAATTTATCATAATTATAAATATTTCTTGGTGTTTGTTAAAGTTATTAATATTCTTTGATTTTAATAATCATCTAATAATTAATTCAATTCGTTAGTTTGAACTAACTAAAATACCCTTATGGAGTATGAATTATAATTTTATTTATTTTTTAAAAAATATCCTTTTGGAATAAGTGGATAATTTTTATAATTTATAATTACCGCAAGGGCAAATTTAATAATTCTACATTATTTCATCGAACATCAATGGGCTATTTATAATTTTTTAAACAATAAGGGGGAACTTGTAATTATGTTAAATTTTAGAGGAGCTCGTTATAATTTACTCTAAAATCTAAGTTAAAATATAATTTACTTAAATAAAGAATATAAAGTAACAATTATATGTTTCAAATAAAATATTAAGGAAGATACACTTTTAAGATGATAATATTAAAAATAATAAATCAAAACTTATTTTGTGAGGTCTTTCTGGATATGCATAGGATATTATTTTTTTTTTTAATGTGTAGTATCAAATTAATAAATTTGAAAATTACTTCTATTTTATTTTGTTTAGATTATATTTTAATTGATTTTATTATATGGAATTAAATATATTTTACTTGGGAAAATAAAAGTCCAAGCCCATTTATGTGGTGCATGTGGCCCAAAATTTGGATCCAATCCTCAAAATTTAAGAGGATCTGCAGTCAAAAACCCTAGGTCGAATACCCCCAAAACGAAAAACCCTAGAGAGAGCCATGAGACCTCTCGACGAGAAAGAGACGACTCTCGTCTTCAACAAGCTCCACAAATTCGTTGGAAACAACCTCAAGAACATCGTCCTGGAGTCTCAGTCGCACGAAGGGCCGGAGTCGAATCCCGGACGCTACTGCTTTCGCCTCCAGAAGAACAGGGTATACTACGTCTCCGAATCCTTAATCAAAAGGGCGACCAACATCAAGCGCGAGAAGTTAGTTTCGCTCGGAACCCAAATCGGTAAATTCACGAAAGCTGGGAAATTTCACTTGACCATCCAGAGCTTGAATCTTTTGGCTGCGAATGCGAAGCATAAAGTTTGGCTCAAGCCCACTTCGGAAATGAGTTTTTTGTATGGGAACAGTGTGTTGAAAGGTGGGGTGGGGAGGATTACGGAGAACATTCAGGTGAATGATGGGGTGGTGGTTTTCTCGATGTCGGATGTGCCGTTGGGATTTGGGGATGCAGCGAAGAGTACGGTGGATTGCCGTAAGATGGATCCTAATGGGATTGTGGTGCATCGGCATGCGGATATTGGGGAATATTTGAGAATGGAGGATGATCTTTAGGTTGATTCTGAGCCATGTTTGGTGTTGACGGTTATATTATGTGAAAAATCCTCAGTGGTCCGGAATTTTGAGCTACGGTTGTGTAATCTGAATTTTGTTGGAAAATGTTGTTATTACTTTATAATTTGAGATAAATTCTAGAAACTAATCAAATGGAAGGATAATTCAGCTCAGTTTTGTTGGGGAGTTTGAATTTCTTGAATTTCCGGTTATTGTTTTATAATCTTGATTTAGTCATTTGTTTGCTGGCTTGATGATCTGCTTTATTTCTAATCAATTACTGTTTTGATTTATAATTGGCTTCTTCGTCTGTTTAAATAAAGTATTAGAAGTGTTTCAAATCCTTAATATATGTAACTTTAAGGTCAAGAGTTGTAATCTGGTTGTACTCTGTCCTCTGTGATTAATGCTCAAATTTCATGCTTTTTAAACCTAATTTGCTAGAACCTCGACGACTAGCTTCTTATGTTTATTATAGTGCTTCATTGTCATTTTCTGTGACGATAAGTCGTGCTTACAAGTTCTGCTGGTTGATTATATCTATTAATAGAAGGCTAACCGAGCAGACACAGGAGTTCTTCTATCTTAAAAAATCCTTTGCACGATACCTTAAGATGTTAAGGGATTCCTCCTTTATTGACTGTGTCTGCGTCTCAAGAGCTATGCTGGCAGTTCAACTCTGGCTATGCACCTGGAAGTGGTCATAGTTTTACAAAGTCGCTCTAAGTACACTCTGTTGATCATCAAATCAATTCTGGTTGTAGTAAGTAGTCTTAATTGTCCAAATTGACTGGAGCAATTCTTGTTAAGTCATATGGTATTTAAATTTCTGGAGTCCACCATTTGTTAGTTTCTCTGACCTGCATTTTATTCTTAGAGCCACTGCTCCAGAGGCTGTTACCATCAAGCACAGCTGTGTACAACTTGGCAAGTGTTTGTATCCATTTAGGATTTCGAATTGCTCCACCTTTCCATTCTGTATTACAAGATTGTGGGGTTAAGTGTTATGTTGTTTCTACTCACCGAGAACGAGAAGATAATAATTGCTGAATGCAGATTCAGTTGTTTAATGCTTCATTTCATTTTTTAACTGCTCCATTCCGTTCTTCAATGGCATTTACTGATGATCCAAAGTAAGTTTGTTGTATACAAGATTGAAACGTCAAAACTTGAATCCGTCTGGTTTTTTCCCAACTATGGAAGCATCAATGACGGGTTGTGGAAAATATCAAAACTGAAACGCCCAAATGCCTGTGATAATAGGATTTGATAAAAGTAGTCGTACAAGAGAGAAAAACTAGAAACTGCGCATCCGGGGAATCGAACCCCGGTCAGTACCGTGGGAGGGTACTATGATACCACTACACCAGATGCGCTTCGTTGGACGTCTGGCTGAGCAGAAGAGTTTGGTTCTCACTTGACCAAGTTGTGTTGCTATGGATAACACTGATTATTGCAGAAACCCCAAGAAAATAAAATTGGTAAAAGAAAAAGAACAAGGATGCTAAACTGGACATAAAGAGAAGGAATAAAGTTAGAATTAGAGAGAAATGATAATTAGGAATTAAGATGATGATTTCAAGAAAATTCCTCCCATTTGTATTTTTTGGGAATGAGAATAAATCCTTAATTCCAAACTTGACACCCACCTTTATTCCCAAATTCATCATTTTTATTAACTACTAATCAATGCAAAAACTAATTAAATCCCCCTTTCATTCATACATATATTCCCCTTATACATAACCTTGTTTGAAAACTCCTCTCTTTTTCCCTTTCCAATTAGGTTTTTGGGGGAATAAATCCTTCACTCAGACTCTCTTTCTCATTTCAATATTCATCATTTTTAATCTCTCTTTGCTTCATGCGATTCCATTCCATTCACAAAACAATTTGTTTCATATTTTCCTTTCTTTCTTCATCAACAATCATTTTACCCTACTTACCATAAATTTTTGCAACTGATGTTTTTCTTTCTTCCAAGGTGAAAAACATGTGTATTTTTGTTAAATTTATATATTAGAATAAAAGTCGTGTTTCAAACTATTCATATGTACATAATGTACTTGAGTGAATTATCTTTATAGGTAATAGGAGTCGTGTACTCTAATACAAGAATCCACTAATTAGATGGAGGCTGTAAGCATCTTTTCTATTATGGACTTGTCTCAACCTTGTTAAAATGCTGAAATACAACAAATACATGAGAAAAAGTGAATATAATCCTGAATTTCTTTTATCTTAAGTAATGTGAAAAAACCTAAACTTGTAAAGAATGTTGACAAGGTGAAAAGTAGGTAAGAGTGGTAGTAGTTATTTTTATGTTTTAGTTTGGCAACAAAATCATCTTTAGTTTCTGAAAAGATATTCTCTGAGTAACGACCAATTATGTTGTCATATTCAGCATCTACACGTATTGTATGACGCAATTTGCTCTGTTAATCATATCATTTTTCAATCACCATCCACGCTTTTCTCTTATTCCACCTAATGCACCTCCTCAAATATGTTTTCTATATATATATATATATATTTTATTTTCTGTCTATGAAACAACAATTTGGGACGTAACAATTACTATTTTTTCATACTGAGAATCTGCATGTGATGAATGACACGTACAAACAATCTGTCTTATTCACTTTTTATTAATTTCCGTAAATATTTTTTTTTCTCCTTTTTCATACTCAGTATATGCTTTCATGCATCATAAGAGAAGACCATTGTTTTCGATATAACTCGATTAAGATATATCAAAGAGTTTCTCGCAAGTAAAATGGGACTTATAATAACTTTGAATGAATCAAATATGAAGCTAATGTGATCTTGGCTTTCTCAAGAAGGGTTCATCTTGATCACATGGGTTTCAAAAGTTTTTCTTGATTAGTCCAAAATCTCCTTTCAAAGTTTCCAACTTTGATCTAACATGAGGGAAAGAATGTCGGATAAAGTGATAGGATTTGGTTAAAACATGTTTTTTCATCTTTTTCCTTTATTTTTTTTTTTTTGAAGAAATAAAACAAGTGGTTATAGGAAGAAAGTAAGAAGCATCAAGAAGCATAGCAAAGCTGACGTGGCATGTAGAGGATCAAGAATCTCCCACGTGGCGACAAGACAGTATACAGTAATATATTTTGTGATGCCAATTCAATATACGTTTAATTTTCGATAGGAAAAGATTCTTAATATTCGTTTCGTATGCATACAATATTAAGCGACTTTATTTTGGAGCGACCCCAATGATATATGACCCCTTATACATACATATTCATCAAATTAATAGGGGTAATATGGTAATTCTAGCTCCCATTTCAAGGACTTTATTAGGATTTCACACCTCACTTGGATCACCAAATATAAATGAATAATGGACGAATTAATATATAATTCTGTGTAGATACAGGTGATTTTTAATCAGAATTAGGGTTAATATTATATAAAAAATCGATCTGCGATTGAATCTGATATTTATTTTTTCAACAATAACTTTGTTTCAGCCCTTAACCTAGTCGTAACTCCAACACGTGCGTGTGGCTTATATTGATATTTTTGCCTATTAAAACAATTAGTTTGATACCCACGTGCAGTGCACATGACTCTACCATTTAAAACATAACGAAAATATTTATTATGCAAACAACCCCTATATATATATATTATATCAATTCTGTATCAACTAAAAAATATGGGACTGTCTTTACAAAGAGCTCCATATATAGTATAGTACAAAAAAAATACAATTAACTGATGTCATATGTACTATTCCATTGAAAACTAACGACTTTATGTACTATGCAAATGGTCTTATTTATATAATATCAAACTTGATCATTTAAAAAAAAATATTGTATTAATATTGCAAAGTGTTCTATATAATGGTACCAAAAAAATATAATTTTTTTTAATTTTTAATTTAAAGGGAATGTTGACAATTTATTATAGACTAAATAAATTTTTTCTAAACAAATTATCTTATAAGAGGGGAAATTTACCTTATCACATTTATTATTGTGTGAAGATGTTCAAAGACAGTTTGGTAAGACAAATATATTTTTCACTTATAATAAGTTAGTAATAAGTCAATTGGGGTAAATATGAATTTTTATTTAATATTTTTTATAGATATCAATAAATTTTGTTAATTTTAACTAATATAGGCTCTATTAATTTGTTGAACGAAAATAAATGTCAAGAGTTGTACTTGACGTAATTTTTCAAGCTACATGGAATCTACGTATAATTACACTAATTCTCAGATCTAGAAGCATAGTGTAATTATGTTTTAGATGTACAAAATAAAATATTAATCAATTCAATTATATTTTTATAGTAAGAATTTTTTCTTTTAATTACTTTATAAATCCATTTCATTTCATGATAAACTGCAATATAATTATTATTTTTTTTAAAAAAAAATATTATGATTAATAATAGAATTAAGCAAAAGGAAAACGCGCAAACTTAAATAAACACAATGTTCATTAATTTGAATCACATTACAATGTAAATAAAAATTTTGAATTACTTACTAGCTATATATTATCATACATCGATCAAAAATATATAATTAATTACAAATTTTATATATACGGATGCGCATATATTAAAAACGTGTGGTGATGGAACATCCAACCGCCAATATCCCACAAGATAGGACTATATACATTTACAAGTAGGGTGATGGAGGAAAGTGATATGCATGCATGTAGAGATGGTACGTAGTGGTCCATTGAGAAATAATTATGGGATTGGGATAAATTGATAAAAACGAGGGGTCCAGACCAAAATCTTTTGTATTGACAAGGGCAGTGTTTGGGGTTGGTCGGGATAGTTCGGGTTCACGATCACAAGAGACAACTGCTGGGATTGCCAAATTTTTGTATGCCATAAAGCCCTACACTTTTACCAAAAAATTTGAGTCAAGAATCTGCCCAATCCCAGCTAGCTAGCTACCATCATCATCGTCATTTTTGGACTTTGTTATTGTTAGAAAATAAATGTTGTGACGTGGATAAATCACTGATTTGAAAGTGAAATTTTGATACTTTTGTAAATAGCGTAAATTATTTATTGACACAATTATTACTTTCTAACATGTGCATTTGGATCAACAAACATAAAAAGAGGAAGAGAAAAAACATAATATATAGAAGCAGCAAGGAGAGCTCGATTTTTGTGTATCAAACGAATCAGAGAATGCAATCCATGTGGGATAAGAAAAAGGCCATTACTTGGTCATTCCCAACAGTTATTACCAGCTGATTTTCTTGGCACACCAAACACCACGTAGTCATGATCGAAATGCAGTAATTGATTTTGAGTGTGTGTTTGTTAGGGTTTATGCAGAAAGAATTAGGAATAAAGCGAATATGGTGGATCGACACATATCATAGTCAGAATCAAGAATCTCTCTTTGTTTCTGGTCCAAAAGACCCATCACCGATCACCCATTCCCCCTCAACTTCTTGAGAGACTTGATGAATCCCCCCCTCCCCATTCACACACTTGCATGCTGAAAGGACATGTCCCATTTCTTCCTTCTACTTTTTGACATCACCGTATATATTAAAAATTTTAATCTAGATCGTATTTGGTAAAATTTGAAACAATTATATATACGGTAAGTATAATGTACTTAGTACTTACCGTGCGTGATTAGTGTACAATTAAAAAAAAATAATTAATTACATAACATGTGTATCGCAATACTAGGTTTACGTACATGTTTTTGCATGCATGATATATATAACTAGGTTTATGATTAATGAATTACTCATGAGAGAGACGCACTTGTGATAGCATACCTTGATTTCCTCCAACTAATGAATCTCCATATATGTCGACAGCAATACTCTGATAAATTGTTTTCATGTGAGATTTTGTGATGACAACCTCAAAATAACAAACTCCTTCATCTTTTCTTGACAAAATTAAAAATCGTGTTGTTAATTAAGGTACCACTTTGGGTGCAGCAAATTCGAGTCGTTTTCCGCTCGGCCTTCTTTTCTGGAGAAGTCCTGATGATGAGGATTTCAAGTATTTTACAAAAGATTCCTCCATTATGGGGTGGGGTTTTACAGAGAATCGGATAAAGAAGTTGGATTCTTCGCAATCCGATCACAACCCACGACCTAGCTACCTACTGTTTGTTCTTGGGAAATAAGTTTATACGCCCACGTGACCAACCTCTAAAGGCGCAGTTAGAGTCGCAATCGTCCAAAGGTTTGTCCAGCCCACAATACTTAGGCTGGACTAAGACTCGTTATTGCAAAGTTGTCCACGTGTCGGACACTGATTAAGTATTGTTTCTAGTATGTAAGAATATTATTAGTTCCATGATCTGTTCACATTAATAGATGCATGGTATGCATTATTTGAATTTGACCGAAGATCGATTCTAAGCATATGGGACCCGCGAGGTATCTTTGGCGGGCTTGGCTTCTTACAAGCCTAGCCCATACCAGTTGGGAACCTTATTGCAACCTTGGAGTACTGCTACTATTACATCATAATATTATTACCATCCACATAGTAGCTCCTCCTATATAAACTCATGCGCACCATGCTTTGATCAGTTCATTGTAAAATCTTTCATCTCTCTTTTGACAGAAACACACACACACATATATATATATATAATGTCAGGTGTGTGGGTGTTCAAGAACGGCGTCGTCCGGCTGGTGGAGAACCCCGGCGACTGTCCCCGCCGGAAACTGCTAGTCCACTTGCCGACCAACGAAGCCATTACATCATACGAAGTTCTTGAAAGGAAACTGTTGTCTCTTGGGTGGGAGAGGTACTATGATGATCCTGACCTTCTGCAGTTCCACAAGAGGTCAACAATTCACCTCATTTCCCTTCCCAGGGACTTCTCCAAGTTCAAGTCCATTCACATGTACGACATCGTTGTCAAGAATCGCAACGAATTTGAAGTTAGAGACATGTGATCGATGATCGTGTATATATATATGTGTTCTCTGCTTTTCTAGGATTTCCTCGGTGTGCTTTTGTTTTTCTTTGAAGTTGATCAGTTAATTGTGTTTTGAAGGGGTCTGTGGAATTTAGGTTATTCATAGTTTGAGAGAGTGTTTGTTGATTAATATGTGGATAATCATGGTACATAAATATATATATAGTTTGAAAGTACAAAGGGCTCTTGCTTCCTTAATGCTCTCGAGGTATTGTAAAGTGTGTAAGAATGCAATGGAAGTCTATGTTTGAATTGTGTGTGCTCAAAATGTCTTTGCAAGAAAATAGCACCACCCTTTTAGCCATATGCTACACAACATTATATAAAACGTACTAAGTTTTTTTTTTTTTTTTAATCTCAAAATTATTTTAAATTGATTTCAGGGCTAAGTTTAATTTATAGGACCCACCTCCAATAAAAGTTGTCGGTGGAGATATTATGGAGATTGCATGAAGTTGAAGGGGGGGAGGACATGTCATCCATTACCATAACTTCTTGGCTCAACCAATTGAATAATAATTATGACAAGAGAGACGCCTCAGACAGAACTGGAAAGAAAAGGCTCATGGAGGAGCTAAGGTCGCTATAGGAGGAATGGGAATTGAAGAAAACCTCTGACTTGATCAGTAATAATACAACAGTATGGGTTGATGCCAAGTGTGCAGATTGACATCAAATCGATATATACATATATATATATATATCATTTGTCAATACTTTTGGACAAGCATACATGTGTAAATATCTGGTCTTTTATTTCAGCCTAGATTTCTCAGATTGCAACAACAATTAGGTTATCAAGTGAATTATCTTTTCTTGCCACCCAAAATAGAAACATTGTCCTTATTAATTAGAAGCACATATATATGTCTCAACTAATTTAGGGGGAGACATTCTTGGGCAATATTGTCTTGACCTGGACAACCTTTATCAACTGTTCCTTCTTTTAAAGTCTTACAGTACTCTACCTGCTGCTGCTAGATATGACCCTCCAACTACTGATCAAGACCACTACTGTCGCATTGCTATTGCTAATACATTAGCTTCACATTATAGAGTAGTAATCAAATTGTTGAGTCTGTTTGTCCATACGAATTATTACGTAGTATGAAACTAAAGTGAATATGATACTAGTTGTAATATTTGAAGGCAGAAGGCATGGGAGGGTGAGTGGAAAAGATACATGTGTAATGTAATAACAGGTAGCTGATCCTAATTCCAGTTGGATATCCTGAGAGTGCATGGTAGATCGATATATATCCTCATAAATGTCCAAAACTGAGGGCATTGACTTGTGAAGATAAGGGGCTTACTAATTCTTTCAGAAATCAGAAATAGCCCTTTGAAAAAGCCCACTCCTTTCTTGAATGGGCTACTCTCATATTTCCCTTTCCTTTGAATGAGAATATATATATATGTATGTATATATGAAACAGTAATTAGGATTAGTTTGTAATTTTATTGTGTGGTGTATTCTTTCTTATCCTATCCACATTCGACACAGTGAGAAAGAGAGAGAGAGAGAGAGTATGGGGCAAGAGAGTTCTCCATTTGTCCCTCATGAGTTTGATTTTGACTGCTTGCAGCTTTTGTCACACTCATGCCATGCATCAACCTTTCCATTTGCATGAACCCAACTTTTTCCAATTATTAATATTAAATTATTTTCTTGTTTTTCATCTATATCACTCAAATATATATATATATATATATATATCACAATATGGTACTCTGATCAGTACCCCCTATGTCCAACCACACACATACTATGTGTAATAAAAGTGTGTGTATACAAAAAAGAGATGGGATTCTCTGTTTAGGTATTGTTCTTTGGTAAAAATGCAGTTTTGGCTAAAGAAATTATATATATATATGAATAGTTAGTTAGTCGGAATAGAATCGTAAAAAAAGTTGACGATGAGTATTAGTATATGAGAAGATGAAATTAATTAAAAAGAAGGTTCTTGAGAACCCATTAAGACAAAAATAAAGTATATTAAATTTGGTGTAGGCTGTATTCACTATTATATATGTGCAAAACCCAAATAAAATAGTGATGCTTGCAATCTGATAAAAAGCAACCCCACCCTTTTTTCATATAAAAAGAAGGAACCTAGTTCTTAATATTAAAGACAAGAACAATATAATGCCATATATAGCTTGTTTGCTTGCTTAATTATATCCACCATTTACAACTTTCTCAACCTCTATTTCTTTTTTTCTAAAGGGGTGGGTGAGTAGGGGTTTAATTGAATTCCATATAGCATATATCCTCTATATATATATGTCTCTATATCCACCACTTCTATATCCTCTCATCATTACCTTGATCATCAAATATTAATTACTTGAAAAACAGCTATGTCTGGTGTTTGGGTGTTCAAAAACGGCGTTGTCCGGCTGGTGGAGAATGCCGGAGACTGCCATGGCAAGAAAGTGCTAGTCCATGTACCAACAAATGAGGTTATCACATCATATTCTGTTCTCGAGAGGAAGTTGTCGTCTCTCGGTTGGGAGAGGTACTATGATGATCCTGAACTCCTTCAGTTCCACAAGAGGTCCACAGTTCATCTCATTTCCCTCCCTAAGGATTTCAACAAGTTCAAGTCCATGCACATGTACGACATCGTTGTCAAGAATCGCAACGAGTTTGAAGTCAGGGATATGTAGTAGTAGTAGCAGTAGTACTCATAATTGGTTAACTGATCTCATCATCAGTTTGTGGTGATCCATAATTAGGTTGTCTTGATTCTGAGTGTTTGTTGATTTCGAATGGTGTCTGAGTAATTAAAAGCCCTTTTGGACTTACCTAATGGGGGCAAGATTTGAAGTGTTTAACACGACTAGTTTAGTGCTCTTTTTATTTTTGGTGCAATGTTTGATATGTGTAACGTATGTATCTCATGGTACGAGGTACTGCTGTGTTGTAATGTTGTGAAAATGATGAGGGATGGGGTTCGAGTCTAGGTAGGTTGTGTAATATTGAAGGTTGTCTAGTTTTATATGCAAATTAACAGAGTGTTGTTTGTTTCGATGCTGTATTAATCCTTGTGATTTTGCAATCAATATTGTCAAAGTGAGTTACATATCTATATAAATGGTTTGGATTGGTTTGTGAATGTTGTATTTCTTTATTCCACACAGCCTAAATTGCTGTCTTCTTGCTCGATAAATATGTAATATTTGGATAGCAAGAATGAATAAAATGCGGAATAAAGCTTGTGTTTATCTACTACTTGTGTAATAACAACATCAATTACTTTGTTGTGTTAATTAGGCATTTGAGACATCTTAAGTCATGGTTGAACAAACACTTTCGTTGTTGCGAAGGTTCAGAATTTTGTTACATGACATGGTTTCAGTGACGAAGATGAATTGTAACTTTTGAAACGAGAATAGAATATTAAGTATTTGTATCAAATGCGTGATAATTAATAACTCAAGCGATTAGGGATTTCTTGGTGTAATACTGTATTTGTTAGACAAACTATGCACCTAAAGGTCTGAAAACTATGTTGCAGTGAATGAACAAGTACGTCGAGCTAATTAATTCACACCAAGAACATGGGAAAGAGGAGGAAACAATAGGAAATAGTAGAAAGTGCATTGTTTCTTATGGATCTCCATTTCTATTCCCTTCAATTGTTTCGTCTATGTTGTAATAGACATTACTTAATCACTAGCACTCCAACCTATGATCCATGCCATAATTATTAATTAGGTATATACAGTTATATTATGTTAACGTGACTGTGATTATGTCTGTGTTTCGCAATATTACATGACCTAAAGGCTGACACCCTATAGCTGATAGTACTAAATCATATAACAAGTAAATCATATTTTTCCTTCTGATCATATATCAAAAGCTTAGAATACTAATATGTTGTTAAAGTTGGCCCTGCTCAAGAATTTTCTGCAACGTGTATTTGCTGCAACAATATACACATTGTGACTTGTGAGCACATATGAATATCATAGAGCATTGCCTTGTCAAGATGGAAGTTATGGGTTCGAGCCCCACTAATCTCAACGAATCCAATATCCACTAAATACATCAGCTCATTGTTCCTTTCTATGAACTAGTAAAGGATGTCGGGCATACTTTCATTCCCAAATCAAATTAGCTATTAGACTCCAAACTTTTAAATTAGGCGATCATTTAGAACACAATACGTATAATTTGTATATATTTAACATGATATTTTTATTACACAATAATTTTTTCATAATTAAATGACTTGTTTGTGAAGATTCTTGCTTTAAAACTCCCTTTTTGACAAAGATGCCTCAAAAGAGTTGTTGGTGTGCTTGAACCCAAAATCTATAAAAATAACATTTCTACAACTTTGAACTTTCTTTGGTTCCGTTTCCATCTCTCACAGATTCTTCTTTGATTTCTTAATAAAAAGACACACTGCTCTGCCAGCGCCCACTCCCATAAAACAACTTTTACAAGTTAGGCAAACCACGACTTTCATGTCCAACAAGCTAGTACGGCGCCACCCTATAAAAGAAAGCGTCAACCGATATCTTTCCGTTGCCAAATTCACAATTAAGCCGATGGCTGAGGCAAGATTGTACTTGAATTGGTGGGGTGCGCCGGGCCCGAGCAGTAGTGCAACGCATGGGCGACGCGCGAAGACCCAGGCAGCAAGCTACCTTATTGGGCCTTCCCCCTAAAAAAATTAATTTAATATCATGTGGGCCGATGGCCCACGTATCAGATATTAAACTGATAAGAACAGATACTACACTTGATCTTAGCCAAAAGGCCGAGAAAGGTATGCTTCAAAACGGGTTTGCCCGGCCCATTTTATAGTCTGTAGGATTACCCCCTTTTGCTTTTCTTTGTCCATGTGGGATAAAGCTCGGTGATGTTATCTCCACCAGATGCTTTTGCCTCTGCAGATCTTGGCACAACATCTGTAGCTGGATAATGATGATTCTTCCATCGTTCTTCGACATTGTATCACTCATATTATTGAACGAGACGACTGCATGGGACGAGCTTTCATCGATGCTGGTCAATGTGAAAGTGCTCGTTTCTGTATCATATTGTGAGATCAGCCAATGAAACCACATGAAGCAAACAACTCTCAAGTATTAGGAAATAGACGAATGTTGCATCAAGAATACCTTCTATTATTTATTCTGTAAAACTAAGAAAGAATGTGTATTATACATAAGATGTAGAACAAACAGTTACAGCAATTATATCGGCAGCGGTGCACGTAATGTCTTCTTCTTCCACAGTTCCCCCGTCGTCAAGAGAACATGAGATGAGGAGAAAGGGGGCTGTTGATAATCTCTCGAATCAAGCTCTAAACTATTTGCAGAAAACTCCCTCACGTGTCGTAAACAGAAGATACTTCTAGTTGGTGCAGTTAAAACCGCGGCAAACAGAGAGCCAGATTATGAGGACAAGGAGGAGGATGATTCCGAGCACAACTAACTTTATTTTCATGTTTTGGTACCACATTTTTCGTCGGATTTGCTGCCCTTGTTTCTTGAATTCTTGAGCCTGCATAGACAAGGAAAAGCGATCAGTAGTAAGCTTGTGTACATGAAAACCCAAGAGTAAGTGCAAATTGCAAAAGTTGGATGAATCAGCCTACCGAATTGCGCAGGTCCTCTGCCTTGTCGTTTAGGCTGGTTAGGATTTCACCTCTTTCCATAGTCTGGAAGATGCATAGAGGGTCAAGTAGTCGAAAACCAAAAGAGAAAACGGAACTACTAATGAGAAATAAAAAAGATGAAGCTAGAAACTAATGAAGCTACTCGAGAGTGGGAAGGGTATAAACTAAGTAATCAATCTGAAGCTGCCTCATCCTACTGAGTATTTCAGCTATTTTTTCCTTGCCTTATTTTGTTAAGCTTTAGTCTACATTGGAGGTGGGTTCTAGGTACTAACGAAGGGATCATGATAGCAGGTACGAGGGTAAGGATCCTTTGATAGACACCTCAAGATTACACTTAAACCTAAATCACTCGTCTGGACCTGCGGTAATTACCTTGGCACCTTTCTTACCACATCCATTAAGTTGATTTTCAGGTGGTATTTATCGTTAATATGAGAATCACGAATAAAGGCCATATGCCTCGTGTATCTATAGCTTTACAGTTACATATTTGTCAAGCTAAGATTGAACTGTGAATGAGTTGAACTGGAAAAGGGGGAAGTAGAAACTGTACGAGTAACAAAAGATTTTGTGGGACAATCAAGAGATCATCTGGTTTTTGTAATTTGCATAAATATAGAGAGGAATAGAGCTATAAGTTTAAAAATAACGAAGGTTTAGATCAAGGCAAAATACTAGCGGAAAGCAACCAAAAAGCAGCAGAGATGTACGAACAGAGCAATATTTCTCCAGTTTAGTTCATTTCACATACCTTGTCTATATTCTCCAGCATAATACTTTTGACTTCTGAAACTTGGGCCTTAACTTTCAATAGTTTCTCAATCTCATCGGCATGATCAATAATGTATTGCATGTGTTCTTTCATTAGAGGCCTGCATTTCAGAGATTTCTGAATTTCGTCAATCTCGACAACTCAAATGTACAAAAAAGTATCAACAACTCGTCTTCCACTTCTGAGAGAACATTACCCAAATTCTTTGTTCAGACTTTTCGCAACTGCTGTATCTGCTTTACCACCTCCATATCTTTTCTTGAAATCAGCTTTTATACGTTCCAAAAGTGCAATTGAGATCTGTTTGCCGACGGATTCTTTGGCAACGACGCAGTATGCTGCATGATTAGTAAGCATGATGTCAGGTGGGTAGAAGCACAAAGTTCTCAACTTACGTCTCTCAGGTCTTGAAAATGACATGAAAACTAGACACCAGGCCGGAGTCAAGGACACAACGAAAGAGACGAACAAAAGACAATCGTTTCAACTGTGTTTTCCACCATTTAGTTCCCAACATATCCAACTTTCGTGGCTATCTAAAAGTGGTCCTTGTAGAACCGTGAAGTTTAAAAACAATACATAGTTTTCCAACATGAAACAATCAAAAGTAACTGGTCCAAAGACCCAGGTATGCAAGGTTTAACCAGTACAAAGTTACACTAGAGCCATTCTAACAAAGTTACAAAGTAAAAGATGCATTCAAGTCCATTTTTAATATCTTGAATTAGCTTTGGTTTGATTTACAGCTTTTGTACATCTATAAGTTAATCTAGATTATCGCAGGAGCTAGCAGAGATATATATTTTTCAATCATTGATCAATTCACGTATGCAAATCCAAATTACTACAGATCCAAGAACGCAAATCTCCAGCAGCTCAAAAGAGAAAAAACAATTCCAAGAAAATTTCCAGAAGCGAAAAATTCACTAAATTGCTTGAACCATAACTTCTAGCTAAAGGAATCAGTAAAGACTGAAGCTTTTAAACTTTCTGCCTCAGATCCAAGAAAACCCATTTCAAAATCAATCTCCAACCTAACGGAAAGAATCGTCAATAACTAAAAAAGAAGAGAAATTACCATAACCATCTTCAACTAGGAAGTTAAAAATGTGGTGATCACACTTGTACGTGAACTTGTTGTTGGAAGACGGCAACCTCTGCAAACACTGAGCAGCAATCGCCGGAAAGTTGCCGGTGAACTCGGTGTACTCCGCCAACACCATCGTGCCGCGCGCTACGAAGCTGTATATGAACGATTCTTGGCCGCCCATGGCTGAATCCACTCACTCGGATTCCGAAAGGAAATTGAGCAACAAAAGCTATCACCGGAGTGACTTGAAGTAGAACTTTGTTGTCAAAATTGTAGTGCGTTTCTTGGTGGGCTGCTCCTGATTTGATTCGAGGATGTAATAAGAAGGGTGGCAGGGCAACGGCAGCTGCTCTTCTTTGATTACCTCTTTTCCTTCCATCTTCCCTGATTAATTTTTATATTCTCTATTTTCTTCTTAAATTAGTCAAAGTTTTTACATTTTCTTAACTTTAACTTTTATATTTGTTTTATTATTAGATGTGAATGATTAATTAAATATAATTGAAAAAAACATACATATCTAAGTTTTTTTCCCGACTAAGACACGTTTAATTAAAAAATTAGCAACTCGATCAACGATTTAATTTTTCTATTCAACAATTTTACCACATTATTTAAAATCTGTTTAGATATATCTTGGTACGTGCATAAATTTGACTGAATTCAAAATAGTTAATAAAGTATTTTATATAAATTTATTAAATAAAAAAGAAAAGAGTTGGGGGAGTTGGGACATAGTCCAAATCTAACTTGTGGAATATTTGCAAAGCAATTTGATATTTGAATACAAAATGGAGAAAATTGTGTTGCTTTTCAACGAAGGTTACATAGTGTTGATTATTCAGATTCTTGAATTAGATTGAGATATGGGGAAAGGATCGAAGAAACCAACACGAACGCGTGACGGCGTCGTGTTAGTGGAAGTGGTCTTCCAAGATTATCATTTTTGTTCACCGCAGGTTGTCAAACACACACACACACACATCCCATTTTATAATACGCCTAACATGCCTCAAGTCCTCGCTACGATTCTTTCATACAAACTAATCGTTGCGCCACACCCGATTCTCATAAGTATATAAAAAAATATTATAAAAAATTATAATGTGAAATAAAAAAAATTATACAAATAAATAACCATTTTGTGGTTGAAAATTTTAAATTTTAGAAAATGAAAATTTCGGTGTTTGAACAATTTAAAAATGGTTGTAATTTAAGTTTGGTGTGCTTATAAGCTCTAATATATTTAACTCCATATTCAATACTTTATATTTAAAATTAATCATATATTATAATTATTAAGTAATATCACATATTTTAAATTTAGCTAATGATGAAATATATTTAGGTAATGATGAAATATGGTATTTTTATTTATATATTTAATCTCTATATAAAAATAAGATTAATTGACAAGTTAATAAGTTCATTATTATTACTATATGTTTTATATTTTATATTAATTATTAATTTTTTAAATTATTTAATACTTTAAGAAAATTAGGAATATTGTGCTGTTAAAAATACTTTAATGCTTGTCAATCTAACATAATAAATAATCTAAAATAATTATTTTATTTTAATTATAGATAAAAATTAATAAGAAAAAGTTCGAGCTCAAGCTCAAAATTAAAATTTTTCTAAGCTCGACTCAAACTCAACTCATTTACACCCCTAAAAATATATATATATATATCTTTCTTTCTTCCATCTTTATCTTTAATATTTTTCAAATGTTTTAATAAAGCGTAATAAAATGGTTATTTTAGGATCCACATCCACAACATAAAACTTCAAGCTGGCTTTCATGGAAAGGTGTGATAGGGTTGTTGGGAGAAAAATAAAAACACTTGTGGCAAAAATTACAAGCCAATATATTGATTTTGACACGGAAAAATGCAAGTAATTCCCTGTAATATTATAAAAATAAATAAATTATTTTTCTATGAAAAAAATAATAATATCTCTCTGTTTTTTCTAAATTTTAACAATTTACTTCCTTCTCAATAAGGAGGTAAATTGCTCCTTTTTAAAAGTATAAGGGGTAAATTGTTATTTTTTTTTTCATAAGTCTGTACTACTAAATGTTGTTACTTCCATAAAAACTCTCATTTAATTGTACTGGCATCGTCGCACACGATTTTCACAACCATATAAAATAAATTTTGGTGTGAGATGATAAGAAAAAAGAAATTTAAGAAAAGAACAAATTATAATAAAAATATTAAAAATATGGAGCAGTTAAGATGAAAAAAATATGATTGTAAAATTATTAAAAAATATTAAAATTATTAATTTAATCAGATTTAATTAAAAAAACAACTAAAATAAAGAGTAAATATAGATATTAAAAAATTGGTAGGAAATTTTTTTTTTTGTTTATAATAATATAGATAAATTTTTATTATAATATACATTTTTTTTTGGGTAAATATAAGTTTTATTAATAAAATAAGATCGTACAGTAGAACAGTGCTCAACTGGTGGTTTCTCCCTCGACAAGCCAAAGGGATACGCCATAATCTATATAACGCACATGAACTAACAGAACGAGATAAATTATAATATACATTTTTGTGGATTTTTTTTTTGGGGGGGGGGGGGGGGGGGGGGGGGGAAAATGAGGAAAAAGGGAAAAAAGAAAAGAGAAAACAGAGTTTCAGCCCGAAATTCGCCCGCCCAAACATATCTCGTTCACGGAGAAATTGAGTTTCAATTTGAACCACCGTAGCAGTACGGCGACTACTGTTTAATAATTGAATTATTCCCACCTTGCTTTTTCTCATACTGTCAAAACCCTTGCTAAAACCAAAAAAGCTCAGATCCAAACCCATTCAATTTTTCTTCGATTAACGATACTGCTTTTGGTTTTTTTGCCGATGGAAAATTCCGAGTCCACTTCTTCGGTTCCTCCTCCAGCTCCTCTGTCTGAGGTAGGAAGCAGTGATGATCTTTCGTCTTCTAGCTTTTCTTCTTTTAATTTATGATTTTTTTTTTGTTTGTTTTGAAGAAAAAGGAGAATGAGAATGTGACGCCGATTAACCCTAAGTTTGCGGTACGTCTTGTTAGTTTGATTGTCCGTTTCTATCGATTTTGAGCATTGGTTGAGTTTGAAGATTATGTACGGATATGGATATGCAGGAATTGGCTGAATCGCGGCAGGAGCTTCTCAGTAGAATTCAGAATCTGAAGCAGGTTGATCTTTTATACGCTACTTTTGTTTGTTTATTTAATTTTCAGCTTTCTATTTATTCACTACAGAAGTTGGTTTAGGTATTAATTTGGTTAGATTTTTAGTTATTCTTTCAGTTTTAGAAGATGGTACTGAAGAAAATCATTGGTTAGCTTCAGGAAATCGTTGTTATTTCCTGAAAATCACAATTTACAGAAATGATTTTCCGCACATGTATTTTAACAGGAAATCTGTAAGCAGATTTAAAATCCTCAAAGGGTTTGTAAGGCTAGGATTTGCTCTTGCTTAACGTTTTTCTTTTGTTTAGTTTTACAAATTCTTAAATCGTTTCATCTTTTCTTCTAATTTAATAGGACCTGCAAAACTGGAGGATGAAGCTGGACACTCAAGTCAAGGTTTACCGTGATGTAAGTATTAGCTTTTAATTTTAAAGTGTTATCATTTTAATGAGCACTATGATGTCCTTGTGGATGTGTTGATAAACTATCCCTTTGTTGCTGTTCTGCTCCTTTAGTATGTTGAGTATCTATGCTGTTTTGCTGTATGCGTGGTAGACTTACCATCAGTTAATTGTGTCGCTTGAAGCATAAAGTGGTAGAAACAGTTCCTAGCAGCAATCTGCTACGTGGACTAGTGATAATATTCATGTTGAGTACTACTGCATATTGAGCTTTTCTAATCTCATCCGATCTGGCAAAATAAAAAAAAGTATGTTTGTTGATTGGCATTCGTCAACTAAGAAGCATTTTGGGGGCCATCAAATGTGACTCTCAAAAGTAAGGACATGAACATGGTTCTAGCCAATCAGTTCTATTTATGGAGGTGTTGTATCAGTTGGGGAAATTTAGTGCCGCCAATGTGAATTTGCACCCATGTAAGTTGTGAATGATTGGATTAACACATGATGATGAAATCATGTGATCCTATTTGTTGCTAGCTTATGTAGGTACAAATTCACAGGGGCAGCAACACCAAACCTAGTTGTGTGGGACTTTTAAGCATTGGGTCAAGGGTGTGGAATTCCAGCGTCCAAGTGTTTTTAAGGTGTTAGAACTTGGAATCGAGTTATGTTTTTCAAATCTTGGACTATTATTATACTAGATGTATTTTCTCCCGCGGGGCTTCTAACTATTTGTTTGACCCCAGCAATTAATTATCATTAACTCTCCTTTGATTCTGACTTGCATCAAATTTGCCATGCCATTCAGTTTCTATTTTCTTTTTTATGTAGGAGCTCTCTGAGCTGAAGAAATCACTCAATACTGAAGTGGAGCAACTCCGGACAGTGAGTGGTTTTCCTATACTTTATTCTAGTTTAAACTGTGATGATATGCCACAATCATGCGGTTAATTTGGTTGATAAATGAAGGAATTTCGAGAACTGAGGACCACTCTCCAACAGCAGCAGGAAGATGTCACAGCCAGCCTAAGAAATTTAGGGGTCAGTATCTGTTGCTTATATGTAGCTTCTTCGGTTGAGCTTTTTAACGTATTTATTGAAGTTGTCAATTTCATTCTTTGGAAACTGTTGTAGCTGCAGGATGAATTGGGAGAAACAATAGGGGCTGAAGGTGCAAAAGACGTGGAAAACAACAAGGAGGTAGCTCAAGATTTACCGAAAGAAGATGATGGTAAAGACACCAATGAATAGGCTGGCTAAACTATTCTCTTTTGCTACCTCATTTGTGGTATTATTGTGCCTGGAAGAGTTGCCACTTTGTCTGGGTTGTAGATCAAACGTCTTACCTTTATTTTCGTTATGTGACATTTGTCCAGCATCACTTCACTAATAGTGATGCCGATTGTTAATTTCAATTTAATTATTTGACTCTCAGCATATTTCGTTAGCGGTTTCCATTTTCCATTTCATATCACTTGAGAAACATGTGCTCAAAGCCTCAAACTAAGCTAGTAATTGGACAAAATATTACAATCAAGCTGATACCTAATTCCAGGTAATGGGCTTCAACATAGATCTGACCATATTAATTGGGGTATTCTTTATGAGCCATGGTTTGCAATTTTAGCTCCTCTTCCAACAAAGTTTCTCTATTTGTATAAAGTATTTTTTTTTCTCCATAAAACATGGTCATTTTCTGATGTCACACTGAAAGGTTTATCTTTCTTCAAGTCCATTTCATGGCATTTCTTTCTAATTAAAATTTCCCTGTTGTCAAGGCCTGGAGGATAGCCTTCTGTTTGGCAATATCCTAAATTATGGCATTCAAAATTCAATGTACATAGTGGACTGTAAACAAATCAAGTCATTTATTAGCTCTAGACGCCTTCACACATTACGAAGGCAATAATAATAAATTTTGGACGGGACAATGATAGGAAAGTCTCTCTCATGAATTTAAGGAAGTTGAGTGGAGTAGAGGAGCTCTGTCCTGTCTTGTCCCTGCCAAAACTTGTAGTAGTCATTTATATTAATGATTCTGGTTCGTGTGAGCTTTCAAAAACCCATGATTATTTCTCTATGTTGAATGATCTGTTAATTGGAAAAAAAGGCACATATTTGATTGGTGAGATTCCTAGGCTGGACGTTGTATAAACTCTTTCCTAATCCAGTTACTAAGAATGTTTACCCAGATTAGAATCCACTGTGTCATCAATCCTAACTAGATTCAGATCCGGGAAAAGGCAGAGGGCCCAGATTTGAATCCCACTCCTATCAACTTATTTAGGATAAAAACTTAATTGATTTTACTCTAACAATAATATCTCAGCATTTACTATCTTCCTAAGTGTAACTTTCTACAGAATTATTTTCATATAGAAGGAGAATAAAATTTAATTTGACATACTTAAACTAGATTGGGCCATGCAAAATTGGGTTTGGCTCCATTTAGATGTACTGGATTTGTTGAATTGAGCAAAAGTTTGGTTCCCCGTTGGATTGAGAAGACAACACTTAGGCAGGAAGAGTGTTATTGGTGCGTTTTGAATTTTCTTATACCATTTCACACTACTTGACGTAGACCTAAAACTAAAAGCTTCCTCGTTGGTAGGTATTAAATGTTCTTGTTCGAAATTCTTGATCCATTTAATTAAATTGAACAATGATCTACCTCTCCTGATTTGATCCTTTCATTCTAAACAGTTTCTTAGAAATAGTTAGAGCTAAAAGAAGATTATTTGTTTGTAATAAATAATTCAAAGTAAGAGCACTTGGTCTTGGTGATAGCAGGAGGTAGGAGGGAGGGGCATCTCATGTCATTTTCAAATTAGAGTACAGGTTGCAACCAATCAGATAGCTCTCTTCCTTCATCTTTGTTGAGAGCACTCACTAGTAAGGAGCAACTATCTTTACTCTCTAGTCTTATCTACCACTAACTCCTTCATTCATCATACTCAAAACTCCTCCGCATTCCCTACCCTACCCCCCCCCCCCCCGCTCCCCCCCCCCCCCCCCCCCCCCATGGCATCAGGACAAGCAGAAGAACCTTCTCAACCTCCCCTTCAATACCAGGTATATATGGATCTTTCATGTTCATGTCCTACTCTGCTAATTTCTGCTGTTTTCTAGCTTTGTTCAAGTGGTTATCTTTGCTTTTCAGACATGGGTTCTCAAAGTTTCCATCCACTGTCAAGGCTGCAAAAGGAAAGTGAAGAAAGTTCTGCAAAGCATTGAAGGTACGGAAACCCCACCTTCACTTCCCTACTTAGATTCCCAGCATGTTTGATTAACTTTGTGAAAATGCCAAGGAAACGTAAAAATGTAATCTTTAATACTTGTTCTCTTGTTTCTAATCTTCTCTTTTTAGGTGTTTACACGACAAACATAGATTCCCAGCAGCAAAAAGTTACTGTTACTGGCAATATTGATGCACAAACCCTGATCAAGAAACTGGTGAAAACTGGAAAGCATGCAGAATTATGGCCGGAAAAGCCTCCCTCCGCCGGCAAGGAAAAGAAGCCCGGAAAAGGAAACTGCAATGAGAAAGAAAACGACTCCAAGAGCAGTGAAAACAGCGAAGAGGAAGAGGAGGAGAATCCATCTGATCAGGGCAATAATAATAATAATCCTCAAGTCAAGATCAGCTCTCCAAGAACCAATGGTGGACCAACTGTTAAGTTCGTGGACCCTGTTTCTGTGGACAACAAGCCGCCGGAAAATCTCCCCGGCGGGGACAAATCTCCAGCGGCGGAGATTAATGGCAGCGCCAACGGTGGGGAGAAGAATAGTGGTGGAGGAGGACAGGGACAGGGACAGGGTGGTGGGAAAAAGAAGAAAAAAAAGAAAGGGCGAAAAGGGAAAAACAGCAATGCAGGTCCAGCACCTAATGGCGCACCAGCAAGCACAGGAGTGGAGATTCCAAAGGTGGGTTTCACCCAAGTTGTGGATCAGATTAATCCGAGCCCTACATCAGAGAATGTGTACCATTATCCTCCGAATTATGCGCCACAAGCAGCATATGTGGTGAGCTACAATGCGGCGCATCGCACCGGCAACGGTGGTCCAAGTTATTACATGCCTCCATCAGCGTACAGCTACGCCTCCTATGCAGCAGCAGAAATGTATGAGGCGCAAGCTGCACCGTTGGATTCGTTCGAGATATTGAGCGATGAGAACCCAAATGGATGCAACATCATGTGAAGAAGATGTAGATAAGTTAAGGAAGGTTGGTGTGGGAGAAAAATGGTGAAAATTTTGCGGTAATAGTGTCTTAGAATGTGTGTTTGAATGTGTTAAGGTAGTCTTAACTCTTCATCATCTTTCATTCTCACCTTAATTTGGTGTGTTATTAATACTAATTTGCTTGCTACATACATATATATATATATTATTATTACTATTATATCTTTCACCTACATACATATTATACCAACACACCCACACCCCTAATCTATTGTTTATTTTATAATTACAGAAACTACCCAAACAGTAATTATTGAACAATTTATGTATGTGTTTGTGAAAGATATGGTGGTTTGTGTATTATTGAGTGATTGAAGAAGGAAATTAGATATGTTCGAAGAATATTAATTAATCATATATAGGAATTTTGATGATGGGGAATTGGAATAATTGAATATTATTTTCACACCATTACCCTCCACTCTTATCTAAGACAATATCTTAATTGTTTTTGGTACACCTTAACAACATTACATCTGCTTCCCAACAAATGTCCAAACCCCTTTTCATCTTTTGACCTCAACTACTAATGCTCTTCCTTCCACACAAACATCTCTCACCTTCCTATTATTCCTACTCTAAATTTATTATAATTATACATATCTCTTTATTATTTCATAAATTATATAAATACTCTTTCAAATTTAATATTCGTCTAACAAATACTGCCTATGATTAATATTTCCTCGTAATAGCCCAATGTAAGGTAGTATTTGTTAGACGATTGTTAATTTTAGGGGGGTATTTGTAATTTTTCAAACAACGAGCAGACATTCGTAATTATATCAAATTTCGGGAGAGGTCGTTGTAATTTACCTTAAAAAATCTATTCAAGTATTGACTTTATTATTTTGGTGTCTACAATCTCGCCTTGGCACATTATTTTGATGTGATGGAATTGTGTTTATTGCATTTCGTTTGAATTACCCTAAATATTAAAAAATTAAAATTAGTTACAAGTGTTAATAATATCTGTCAATCCCACAAGTACATCGTTATTGTCGAGGTCTTTTTCTTTTGGGGGCCATCTATCACTTGAACAGCTTAGTAGGGGAGATCACTGATGTGATTGAGGACTTGAGAAACTATAGTAAATCTTGTTGTGACGCCATTCTTGTGGATACTGTGCGATTACAATAAAGTCAAATTCCATCCTATTAAAATAACGTTTCAAGACAGGATCACAGATGTCAAAATAATAAAATTAATACTTAAATACATTTTCTTATTTGTATGTAATTTTTAATTTTATTAGTTGTTAAAAATTAATTTAATATTATAATATATTTTTATTATATTATAGAATACAAAATTATAAGTATTAATTAATTAATTAATATTTATATTTTTAATTAACAATTAACAAAAAAATTTTTAAAAAAAAGGCCCAAGTCGTTTGTAGCACTCGCGACTTGGGCACAAAAAATTATGTGGCCAAATCGTTAGTGCTACTAAAGACCTGGTGTCACTAATGACATCAACCAAAATTTTAAAAAAATAAAAAAATAAATTCGCTACTAACAACTCGCCTTAATTTTGCAATTCTCCCACATTTGTGGTATTATTGTAATTTTTCTTTTTTTTTATAATATTTAAATAAATAACTCAACAAAACTCATAAGAGTCTATTGTAGTTTATCGTTCATCTCTGCTGATATCTAGAGTTGACTCGAAAGCCTTTAAAAATATGGGTTTTATTCTCCTAACCCATTTGACATTCTAAAGCTGAAGTTGAAACAAGAATCTCACAACATATGTGTCAGTTTGTGTCTGAAAATGACTTATAGGAGTTCATCTGATTTCAAGAAAGAATGTAATTCAGTTATCAGACAACCCCATTCTTGTGTTCATCGGAGTTTCTCATCATATGCAGTAGGAGGAATAAGGATGAATATCAACAAACGACAATTACTATTAGCCTCAAAAAGTTCTTGGGCAGGATCAAAGTTCCAAGTATCAGATAATTAAGCATTCACCGTACGGCGTAATGGGGCATCAGCAAGAAAGCTTAAACGAACAACCAGAATACGGAAAGCATAAGCTTAAAGGTTCGATTTCTCTTTTACTCTCCCAAATCTTGAAAGGTCAAGAAGATGTAAAGAAGAGCATCCAGGGAGGGAATCAAGCACCAAATGGAAGGCATATATGATGAGATATGCTAAACCATTTGTTTTTAACTCAAGAGAGATTCCTGACATTACTACCGAATCAAATGTTCGTGTAGCACAGTTAGTCTTAGCTAAAAAGTGATTACTTGATGGGGGAACATAGAACCACCTTTTAGCAATGCCTTGTTTATCTATGGCAGGAATCTAGCAATTCAAAATAACTTCACAGTCAAGACTCTTGACTTTGTGTCATATCTCACCGTAGAACAGCAGGAGAACGAAAAATGGAGGCAAGAAAGGCGCTTTCTATCATTACCTTGCACGCGAGAGTTACTTGTTCCACAAAAAATTGTAATATGCAAACAAATATTGATTCCATAACATGTTTTGGTAAAGATAAGACAATGTAACATATGTATGGTCCAAGGAAATAGCTGCAGAGTTTATGTTATAGTGGAACTTAAAGCTAACAGACTGCAAAAAAGATGCCTGGCGTAGACAATTTCTGGGTCGAATTTGAATTGGCAGTTCATAGACACGTCGATGCCTTTGAGGCGCGTTTGTTCGTGCCCAGGACGATTACTATGACTGTCACATCGTCGTGATATTTTCGTCTTCTGCCAGCAGGGATACTCATCAGCTCCTCCATGCTAAAACCTGGAAATATCACATGATAATAAATATATAAGAAGATTTTTTAAACAAAGACGTGTTTTATAGTGACTTACTCAAAATTTTGCAAGTCTATTATATGTAGATGACCTCCCAATGCCTGATGTATAGTATTATTTTTTATTCTTTCACTAGGCAAAAGATCATGACTAAGAAATTATGCAAGTGGCAGGTTGAATGAGACATTAAGATAGATATTTCCTCCAGATGATTTATTTAATGTTGCCTCCCCTACAAGCACTGCCGGCACAGAGCCCTAAATTTTATACGTCGGAAGTCAATACTCGACAATGCAAGAGCCACAAGTTGTAAAACAGAAAATCCGTACTGAATAGCTTCAATGACATATGCAAATATCAAGTCATCGCATAGAATAAGAAACATTTTTATTATTTGAAAACACATAATGCATACTTTGCTAGACGGACGTGCATGTTTTATAATCTATATGAGTATTTCACAATAATGCACTCATAGATAAGTAATTATCTTCACAGACGTCATTGACCTCAATCATAGCAAATAGAACATTAGCAAATGGTTCTTCATAGTTGCAGAATGGGGCAAAAAGTGAAATCTATTTAGATTCGGCCAAATAACAGAAGTTAATACCTGCCGACTCTGCTGCTCTTGCCGCAAGCTGCTCTACCAGAAATTTAGCCGGATCACCAAAAGGGTTTCTTGATATGTATGAATGTACAAGCTTTACAACTTCGTCATTGCTAAAGAAGTCAAACAAGCCATCGCTCCCCAGTACGACAAAGTGATCAGAGTTTGAAATCTCGTGTACACTTGCTGATGGTTGCAATGATACATACGGAGGGCTTATGAGATTACGGACTCGAAGAATACCCATCAAAGCATCATTCATGGATTTCTGCAGGACAAATGTAGAATGATCAGACAGAATGGAGAAACTAAACTGATTCTAAACACAATCCATGGAAGCAACTCATCAGCTTTTGTCAAGTCAAGATCAGCTGTTACTAATGACATATGAACAGTAATCCAATATGACTAGAATTATAGAAACACCTTGTAGAGTTGTTTTACCTTTTTCAAGTAACCAACTCCAAAAGCCCTTGTAACCTTTAACTTCCCTTTGACTTTTCCTGCCACAATTGTTGAAGGGTCATCAGGATGATCGTTCAGAAGTTGGATTCTCTCAACTTCATTGTCAACAGTATGACAATCAGTGAGCTGCACTGCTCGCAGACCTTCGCTTTCATATGTAGCCAATACAGCTCGACTATCACCAACGTTGAGCAAGTACAAATTTTTCCCGTGGAGTAGAACAAGTAAGACACAAGATCCTATAGATACTAAATCAGGACGGTCATCCATTTCTTGTTCAACCATGTGAAGAAATTCAGTCTCTGCTAGACTGAGAGAGTGCTGAAGGCTGTTGAGCACCCTCTGCTTAAAACATCTGTCTCCATTTCCATTATTAAGTGTGTCGTCGAAGCAACTAAGACTAACATTATTTCTAACATTTTCTGACGCCACACAGTCAGAAGCTTTAGCTGACTCCTGCTCAAGGTCCCAGTCTAGAAGGTTAAGGTGAAACGTGATTGTTTCATACAATGTTCCAGCCAGAAAATCAGCCGCATCCCTTCCATTGAAACCATCATAGATGGCACAGAAAACCCAGCCATTTTCTTCGGAACAAACAGCTTGAACTCTATCTTCACCAGCAGCGCCTCCAGCAATTTGTACTTCCATTGCGTTGAGAAAGCTTTCGCTTCTTGAAGGAGCACTCATAGACTTGAGTGAAAAGGAATCATAATCAAGACCCTCACTTGCCGAGGATGGACTAAAACTCAAATTTGACATGCTACTTTGGAGAGAAGATGATAAAAAGTCCAACTTTGGTGAAGATGGAATCCTACGGAATGAAGTAGGAGAGTCCAAAGTTGGGAGTATTTCAGACCCAAACAACCCATTGCAAATATTCGTATTAGCTAATGTTGCATTGGCACTCAATGCAGCACCGGAGAGGCAAGAGAAGGAGCTGTTGCCCCTTTGAAGTATACCTGAAGACGGGATATCAATATAATTTGTCTTGCAGTTGCAATGATAACCAAAACTAACTTTGATTTCTCCTTCAGAATCATTTAAGGTTTCCCCATGCATCATCACAGCTGAATAAAGCAAAATGCAAAAGAGCTCAATCAATAATTATCCAGTACACTGAAACAGCAACATCTAAATGGCAGTGGCGAAACAAAAAAGACAATATTCGTGCACTATGCTGAAGAGTAACCGATATAAATGTAATATCCACCCAGTAGTGCTGTGTTGCTTAACTAAAAAAATGTCACTTGCAATTCAAATTGGCCCCTTAAGAAAATAATATGGCAAATAATCCCTGAAAAACTTAAAATAATGCTGAATTTCTAATTTCCCGATGAGATGGTTGCTGGTTGATATCCATTGTGTTAACACTTCACATAAAATAGAAAGAATCATGAGAACACTTTCACATCCGTAGAGGCTTCAGATCCCTTTACTTATCTATATTGTCTATCCTAATAAGAAGATCAATTATTTTTGTGGCCATAACAGATAAAACTCAATTGCCTCACAACTAATCGTTACCTTTTGAAATTGCAAAACCAAGATCATGTGTATTATCCCATCAGTTGTAAACACTACCTTCACCAAAATCATTCTAGGCACTTCTTATCATGCTCCATCTCTTTCTCTCTCTTCTTTCTTCCCCATGTTCCTCTGTTCGTACTACATGTTTCTTGCAGTATACTTGAATTTATTCTCAAAATAGAGATGCATATTTTCATGTATTTACTACTAATTCAGAGGATGGACCAGATCATACCATTTTCTCAGCGTTAATAAGAACTTCCTCAGATGAAACATATATGACTTTTTCTAGAAGTACCAAATTGAAATGGTCAGTGATAACAATATATTGGAACATATTAAAGGAGCAATATTTAAGGTTCACAGTTTAGGTGTTCTACGTTATCAGTAGATAATGACATTACGTAACACAATCCAACAGAAAAACGAAATGATCCTCAAATAGTGAGTGAGATCTCTTATATTCTTCTCTCCCAGACCATGTAATATCTCTACCAAACTCGAAGAACCAATTAAATGCAGATTTAGACAATCCCAAAGACTGTAAAGGGAAAGGTCAAAAAAGGCTACAAGAACAGGGCAAAGAAAAAAACAACATAAACGATTACACAAGCCCATCTCCTCCACAAGAAAAAAAAAAAAAAAAAAAAAAACAAACATGACAAGAAATCAAAAT
>NC_026154.1:1386588-1414353 GCF_000512975.1 Sesamum indicum
AAAAAAAAAAAAAAAAAAAAAAAGAATACAAACATGACAAGAAATCAAAATTCAACGAGAACCCGACTAACCTTCTTGATTTTAACCAAGAACTACTTCAACTTTCCAAATGCAACCTCAAGCACAAATCCACACTTGCGGCTAACACAAGACCTTGAAAATGGAAAGGGAAGCAGTTATAGAACAAGTGTATGCAAACTCCGAGTAGCACCACACGCACTGAGGTAAAAGTGCCATAAAAGAACAAAGGTAAATCCTATTCCTATGTTATAATAAACAAGAAGAGAGGAGAGAGAGACAGAGAGAGGGAGAGAGAGGTGGATGGTGAGGAGGGAGTTTGCTAAATATAGAGGAATTTGATGGGTGACGTTTCTGGCTGAAGGGGGGTCAAAATGTCGTGAGATTCACCAATACCGGTAACTTTGTTAAGAATTGGTTAAAAGTTTTATGGGCACAAGGAAAAGTGCTGACTGCCCTTTTCCCCTTTTTCTTTACAAAGATCTTTTCTTTCTTCTTCTATTTCTTCTCTGGACTGAATTAAAAACTTTCTTCCCTTTCCCAGATGCGAAACATTCTCCACTCTTTTTTCTCTCCAAAGTTGTCTCCCAATTTTCTTCTTTTCACTTGCCTTTCAATTCTTTTCTCGTCATCAAATTTGTTTCTTGAGGTACTCTTCTTCATAGAATTCTTGTCTTTTTCGTATTATGTTCAACAAAACATTGATAAACATATAATTTAAAGTTCACAAGCCACAGTTTTGTAAGTGGGCTTTCATTTCTTATTTGGCTCTACGTAAGGACTAACAGCCAAACAATCATTAGCATATACTGTGACTTAGGCACAGCTGGATGCATTATAATATTATCTTGTATTTTGCACCTATATAACAAGGCGACAAATCTTTCTCGCTTCACTACATTAACGGCTAAAATCATAGTTCATACTTTCTTTGGTTTGTCTGTGTATAAACATCTGGGTGTGTAAAAAGAATCACTTTTGTTTCTCCAAACGGCAAATGGGGTGTGATGATTTTTCAAATTCTTGTATGCATTTCAAGAATAGGTAATGTTGATTTCTACCATCAATTGGGTCAACTTGCTTCAAGGGTCTCTTTCCCCAGTGACTGCTTTTATCCTCAACCCATCTTTTGAAGTACTGAAAAATACTAGAAACAGTAGGGACCAAAGATTAGGACATTCAAGAAACTGAAGCCCCGAATTTGATTTCTACCAGGCATATATATTGATGCTATTATCATGTGGACCATGTTCTAGCAAATCTTGAACTGGACCAGAATAGGGGGATTGCACTTGTAAGATAAGAAAATTTAAGCCCGAAGGAAGTTGATGTCCCTTAATGACCATTCATTTTCAGTCAAGGTGGGTCATAACTGCACCAGTGAATAAGACTTCTTGTGGGTAATTTGATTTTGCGATCTGTGAAAATATCCATATCCATTCATGTGGTCCTAGCATAAGACATGTTCTTGCTTTGATTCAGATGAGATGTACATCAACCTCAAAATGCCAAGGCAACCCCGCACGCTCCAAGTATTTTCCTATCACTCACAAGGAAAATGAATTGCACACATGTGAAAAAAAAACAGCTCCTCTCATTCGCTTCAGTCAAAAGAGAAATAGAAACTTTTACCAGTGCATAATGCTAATGCCATAACCATAGGTATTCGCAATATTGTGGATCATCCAGCTCTATACATAACCATAGGTACTCGCAATATTGTGGATAATCCAGCACTATACATACACATATAATATGACGTGTCTCTGTGTGATTCTGATAAGGAAGATGAGATGAAACAAAAATACTTCAAGGCCAGTAATCATTTGGCATCTACAATTAAGGACACTAGTGCAACCACAAAATCACTCAGCTGAATATAATTGCATGGATTCAGCAAACTTCAAAGAGTATATAATGATGGTAGATTGTGTCCACATTGATGCTGCTAATAAGAAATCTGAATAATCCATGATTTGGCATTCTTCAAATCGAGACAAATCAAAGCTTCAAACAAAATAAAAAAACATTCTACTGTTGCTTGATTTCCACTTTCTTCTTCTGCCAAAGGCGATCCAAGGCACTGTCAGCATCACCCTGGACAGACAGAAACAAACATCAGTTCAGGAAAGTACTTGGTATTTCCCATTCCAGTGCTGATGGAAGAAGGACAAATAGCTACATAGGACCCAGATTCATCACTGACAACTGTAGAGAAAGGAGAATATAGAAGTAGCAAGTCAGAAATAACTGAAATCTCATCACATTCAAGAGTTCACTGCATACGCAAATGGGAGCATTTTGGAGAAGGTAGATCGGCCCCAGATCAACGAGAACAGACTCTGTTTTGACATGGTAACCTCTGGGACCTTCAGCAGCCAGTTTTATCGGCAAACAGATGTTAAGCAATTCTACGGAAACTTACTAAACTGTGTAAATTAATCACATCTCCATATAAACCTCCTAAAACTCTTGTTCATTGAAGACTCCAGTAATCTCACCCGCCAAGTTAACAATAAGGAGAAAAAACAAATGTAATTTGCAATGCAACAGTTCTCCACAAGATAAAATTAACAGACTGAACAGGATCCAATAAAACGAAAACGTCTACAGATAGTTTTACAGTTTACATAAACCAATGAAAGTCCCATTCTGTCAGAATAAGTCTATAAATAAAGCATTCACATAAAATATAAATAACCCTCATCAGCCTATAAGTAAAATAAGTACCTGAGCACGAATGAAGCCACAAAGAGCAAAAGTAGAGGATGCACCAGTGTAAATGCCCCTCTCATCCAAATGTCCTATGTTGATTTGTACTGATGCATGGTCCTTGGAAGTAATCAACCTATTTGTAGCCGAACTACAATTACAGTTTCCAAATATTAGTCAAATATCAGAATAATTGCTTATACTGAAATTCAAAAATCGCATCAGGAGCACCAAAGAAAGAGGCATCCGGCAAATAGATTCAGAATGTCATGGATTTAGGTGTTTCAAGTCCCAATACACCACGCCAATTTGCAATTTAACATCAGCGTAAAAGCATCCATAATTGCCACAATTAAATCCTTAAAACATATACTACTTGAAAATAAGGTGTGTATATATACCATTTTCGGGGAATGTAGAGATCCATGTTTTGTCCCTCTTCGTTCTGCATCTTGACAGGTTTCTTCAACCACTGAGTGAATAATACAACCACCTAAATTGCAGCAAAGGGAACTAATTTATAGAAAGGCAAATGAAAAGGAGAGAGCTTTTGACATGAACAAATTCTTCCAATAACACAGCTAAGATAGTCAAGGCCCAGAGTCCAAAATTTTTCAAATTTCTTTCTTCTCACTGTTACCTGAATTAAACCTAAAGTACAGATGGATTATCCATTTTGTACCCAGATTTTCACCATTTTGAAAACTAATGCCACAAACAAAACAAAATATCCAAAACTAAACTACCATCTAACGCAAGATACAATTTTGAAACATAAACAGGACCAATCCCGGAACTAGATGAACAAACAGGATAGTCCTCTAAAATACAAAAAACAAAAAAACAGGATAGTAAGAAACTACAACCAAATGAATAAATCTCCATCAAATAACATTCAGAGAGAACTCACTTATGGGTATTACAGTTTCAGGGTGAAGACGAGCAGACTAAAACCCTAATCCCGAGTCGTGCAATTTATATGAGCGTAATTTGGGCCCATATCTGAATTGGGTGCGTATCAACCCAAAGAGAGTTAGCACTAATTGGGCCTGAATATTTTTAATTCCAGCCACCTTGCTATAAGCCCACACTCAAATTTTATTTTTTTTTTCTTTTTGGGTATTTATGTATCGGTTATTTTGGAGCTACAGTTGAAATCTTTATTCCACCATGAAACTAGGTACTTAGTACCACATTGTTTATTGACATTATTTATATTTAGATAGTGAGATCGGGGTTTGCTGTTTGAAAAATATTTCTTACATTGGCTAAGACAATGTAAGAAATATTTATGTTTGTATTTTCACCCAAAAATATATTTTTTCAATTTTACATAAATTATGGGATAAGAATATATTCTAATTAATTAATAAAATTATATTTATATTGAACTGTGATATCTAATTAATATATTTTCAACAAAAATGCATATAAATAAATATATTTTCACTTTAATTATTGTTTCAATAAAAAGAGTTCACCCTTTTGATTTTAACAGGCTGCTTTGCAAGATCAAAATTAAAAAAAAGAAAATTATATTCCCTTATTAAAAAGGAGTTAGGAGGACAGATAAAAATAGATTGAGTGTTTCGTACCGGGTACAGAGTCAATAGTAAATAAAGCATGCATGCATTGATAGAGTCATTTCAGGGAATGCATGAATTAAGAAAGGTTTTCTCCAATGTTAGTGTTTGCAGCACGTCCTTATTGTAAAATGCAGAATACCTAATGCAACCATATGAAAAACCCGGAAATGATGGGAGGATGAATTTCGGAAAACTCCAAAGTGTCTACAATTGATGGAAGGTCGTCTCTACATTGATGCAATTGATAAGCAAAATCTCAAATGTGCTAATCCACAAATTAGCTTTTCTGAATTTGGGACAAATCATCGTCCCCAAGCAAGATAAAAAGCATTCTACTGTTGCCGGACTTCAACTTTCTTCTTCTGCCAGAGGCGATCCAAGGCACTGTCAGCATCACCCTGCATAGATAGAAAGGATTATTCAGTTCACGAATGCGGCAAATGCAGAGGGAATGGCAGAGATGATTAATGACAGAAACAGAATTTCAGATATAGTTTTGCATATAAAGATAATACAACTGGAGACTGGACTTATCACCAGGTTCATCACCAACAATTTCTGAAAAAGGAAAATTTAAGAGCAGGCGCAGGTTGTTGTAATCTCATAATACCTCAAAGCTAATTTCCGTAAGTAATCGGAAGCCCTTGGGGAAAAAGAAGGTTAGCCCCAAATCAAACACAAAGGCTTTGACATGGAATCCTAAGAGGCCTTGGCCAGACCGTCTTATCAGCCGCAAACAGATACTAAGGAGCTCTACTGAGATTTAAGTGAGGGTAAACTATTCCACCTCTTGTGATTTGCTTAAACTAGTCATCTCTATATAACCTCCTAAGGCCCTCCTTTATTGAATACAGTAATTTTTCCATCCTGCCAAGCTAATGGGAAAAGGAAAAAGTTCAAATGCAGTTTGCAATATCAACACAATTCTCCATCACAAAATAAACAAGCAGACCAAACAGCATCAACAAAACCAATAACAGAAAACAACTTAAGATAGCTTAATACTTTATGTAAACCAATGAAAGTGCCATTGATCAAAATTGAACAACTGGCAAATGCAAATTAAAAAAAAGAACAACATGACACTGAACTGCCAATAATAAATAAAATACCTGAGCACGAATGAAGCCACAAAGAGCAAAAGTAGAGAATGCACCAGTATAAATGCCTCTCTCATCCACATGGCCAATGTTAATCTGTACTGACGCATGGTCCTTGGAAGTAATCAACCTATTTGTAGCCGAGCTACAATTACAATTCCAAATATTAGTCAAATATCAGAACAATTGCTGCTATTGAAACTCAAAAATTGCATCAGCACAAAAGTAAGAGGCATCCAGCAAATAGATTCAGAAAGTCATAGATTAGAGTGTTCAAGTCCCAATACATCACCCCTATTTGCAATTTAACACAATCGTCATCCAGAGTAAAAACATCCATAATTGCCACAACTAGATTCTTAAAACATATACTACTTGAAAATAAGGACAAGTGTGTGTATACCATTTTCGGGGAATGTAGAGATCCATGTTTTGTCCTTCTTCGTTCTGCATCTTGGCAGGTGTCTTCAACCACTGAATGAACAATACAACCACCTAAAATTGCAGCAAAAAAATGCCCCATGTAAGAAAAACAAACGAGAAAGAGAGAGAGCATTTAACGAAACAAATTCTTCCAATCAGCGCATTAATTACACAGCTAAGATAGCGGAAACACATATTCAAGGCCCAGAGTCCTAAAATTGCAATCAATGACCTGAACTCAACCCAAACTACAGATGGATTATTCCATTCCTTTCCAGATTTTCACCTTCTTGAAAACCATTGCGCCAAACAAAATAAAAAAGTATCCAAAACAGTAACGCGAACTAACGCAGGATACAATTTGGAAAATAAAACGTATTCCAGTTGCATGTTCACTGAAGCATTTAAATCACCGATGAAGAAACAAGAAAGTATGGAACTATCAACAAACCAGAATCTCTCCACTCGATAATATTGATAGAGAACTCAATTACCTGATTACAATTTCAGCGGGTGAAAGATGAGCAGTGAGCAGTAAGCAGACAGCAGACAGACGTGTAAAACCCTAAATAGGGGATCCTGCAATTTATATGAATGTAAAGCCCGCGGAATGGGCCAAATTGTGAATTGGGCCCTAATCAGCCCAAAGTACGTTAACAATGATTAGGCCTTAATATTTTAAGTCCATCCATCTTGAGTAAGCCCAGAGTCTCAAATTCATCGAAAAAGGACGAAAATTTTGACCTTCTTAAAGTTCTAATCTGGGAACTAAGAAAAGCTCAATTATGTGATTAAGACTGGAGTAGATTGTGCCCTAATACCGTTACTAAAATGACTGGAGTAGATTGTGCCCTAGTTTCCGCTTGAGATTTTGAACTTGCAATTTTGAAATATGAATTAATTATATAACGAGTATAATATACTTATCATATGCTTAAAAAAGACAACCAATTGCATGTAAGTGTATTAGACTTTTTATTGATTAATTTAATTGGTCAAACTTGATATACATGAAAAATACAGATATACCCAATAATCTTGTCCCAGAAAGATATGCTTTAAGCCTAAAACTTGCAAGGGTTTTAGCCATAGGAGTACTTCCAACACATTGGAGGGTCCTAATGTTTGTAACATAACAACAAACCATATCTTCATCAATGTGTAACCAGACACGTAACTATCACAACCCAAACATAAGACAACCTAAGTTACCATCATGTCCGCGATACTTCACAGTCACCACAATCAATACAACTCTTTGGAGCTAGGCTGCTGATATTCAAACGCTGCATATGTCGTCAGATTTTCCAAGGTTCACAAGTTATGTATATGTATAACCACTTCTGCATAGTGACACCTGATCCTTAAACACGGCACACAGACAGACATTCATTGAAACGAAGCCAGCGCCTTAAAAAAATCAGACCCAGCACTAGATAAGTGGTACCGGAGTTGGTCATGTACTGAGAACTATCTGATGAATATCCATCCTCAGAGCTGATTGTATTGCTAGGAAGATCACAAGAACCTAAGAATAAATTACAATTAATAGCGCAGTAGAAATTTGAATTCTTTCATGTCCGGCGAATAGAGCAACAAGCCAATTATACATCAAAACGACAGAAGTTGGAATCTTTCATGTCCAGCGCATAGAGTGACAAGTCAATAATACATAAAAAAACACACCAAATCTGTGTAACTATAAACCAATCGCAGATTAGACGACGGTTGAATATCCACCACAAATCGCAGTTCATATAGTGGCCTCTAGGTTATATATCTATAAGATTTGGATCGTGGTCGAGAGAATAAAAAAGAGAGGTCTAACCCTGAATATCATAAACAAGCAAAAGGAACATCCACCAAACGGAGAAAATATATATGCTCATTTCATTAACTATCTTCAGCCGACTTGGGTTCTTCTCTAGTCTTCAGTGGAGCTGAAGGAGATGCAGAACCTTCTTGACCCATCTCAGCTCTAAGATCATTGATGCTCTGCTCCAACTCGTCAATTCGGTTCCCCATCTCATCAAGTATAATGTAATTAAGGAATTCAAGCTTTATACACATTGATTAGATGAGAATGACAAATCAGATATTTGCACATTGAATCATCAATTTGAGGGCTTTGTCCAAGTCTGCTTTTGAAAGCATTGCATCATGATGTGTTTGTGTGAATGCCATGTCTAACTTATGTAGGCGTTGTGTGTTTGTTCAGCATTGCATATCCATTGTTTATTAGTGCAAAAATAGCATCATGTCCTTAGAACAAAGTGTACTTATACTACTAAAAGGATATTTTTTGAAATGATGGATTCCGACATTGTCTGAAACCTACTTTGCTGGATAGAGGAAAAACTTTAGTGAGAATGCTAAGAGCCAAATATAATGAATCAAGGCCAAGCATAATATTAATTACTCACCATTTGCTGAAGAAGGTTTTGCACCTAAAAAGTTAAACAACACATGTTAGCACAAGTATCAGGCTACGAATACTTCATGAGAATGGATGTCACTGAACCCCCATCCTTTCCCAGCACAAGAAAAAATAAACTTGAAAAAGAGGTGCTAGAAACAGATTCGAACTCATAACAAAGCAGACCAGAAACCATTAATAGCAAATATAAACCATACAACTTAACAATTCCAGGAAATAGAAACTAATCAAATGATATAAAAGGGTTCGTAGACTAGAACTTACAAATGCAGTCATGTCAGCAGTACTTTGTTTAGTGTTCTCTGCATCATGCCCATCCTAAAAGCAAAGTAAAAATATATATCAACACCTGGAGGTATAGCAGTATAGCCATCTTCATATTGTGGATACACCAGAAACCAAGTTATCATATAAGCTCACTCCAAGAGTTTCACTGCTTGATAATTAGCCATTACTCACACGAATTCCTAACCAAGGAAAGGAGAGAAAGGTGAGCCAACTAACATTTAACTGTTTTACATAGTCAGACAACATGATATCAATAGATTCGAGCCATTACCCAGCCCATTGGTAGCAAAAGGCAAGATTAGCAACATTTCATAAAGGGCATAGCACTCAGCTCCTCCACAACATGAATACCATTTTGCATTACTGCATCAACTACAGCACAAACAGATCTACAGAAATACGACGTTGGGCATTGTCTACAACCTCCCGTGTACATAAAATTATTGGGATTTTATACAGTCCCAATTTCACATTTCCAAATCTCTGATTAACAAATAAAACAAAACAAAACAAAAATCCAAATAACATACACATATGAAAACAAGCAAAAACCAAACGAATAGGCCACTTGTACATATTCATGAATCCACAGTACCGAATAATCGCATCCAAAATAACCATAGGAATCGGAATTGCACAAGCTGCGACGTGCGGGGAAAACAAAAATAAACAGAAAATTCAAACGCATAACTGAATGTTTAATGAAGGAAGACTAATTTACCATTCTTTCGAAGTGAAATCTGTGCTGGAAATGGCCCGGAGAGAGAATTCGGAAAGAAAAATGTTGTGAGAATTTGGAAAGTTGTGAGCTGAAATTTTGAAATATGAGGTAGCTAATGTTAAATTGGTCCGGGTCCGGGCGCCCGTTATTAAATTATGGGCCTCGTATCTGAATCGAGTTGGATATGTCAAATCCAATTTATCGCGTTTTATATTTTGGCTATTAATGGATATAATTAAATAAAATATAGGGAAAATAAAACAAACATCTTATCAAATTTTGAACATACAATGAATTAAAAGTTTATTGATATAATTAATTAAATAAAGTGATAGCTATTAATGGAATTAAACAATGATGGAATTAAACCCCTAAAATGTTGGGTGTTTACTATCAATCATATTTTCAAAATAAGTTCATAACACCGTATTAAATATTAATTAATATAAATATAAATAAGTTTAATTTTATTTACAAATACAAACAACTTCTTTATATAATATTTAAAATATTTTACAACCATGAATAATTACAGAACAATATTATTCGCAAATCAAATATCCATAAAAGTCTAGAGTTACTTGCAAAATTCGAGAAAAATTATATTAAAAGATTGTTTTCCAATATAATTATTTGGACAGTTAAAAATATAATCAGATATATTAAACAAATACTAAATAAAACTTTTATTTTTTACTTTCTCAAAAATAAATAAATAAAGGGGTTCCTGCATATAAAGATTTATAAAAAATTGGAATATTGATGTGAAAACCCAAAACCTTAAAATCGTTTTAAAGTTTTGTCTGGAATATATATATATATATATATAGAAGTCGTCAGAACCCAACAGCCCCAAAACCGGGTCGGGTCCACCTTCAGACAATCATCAAGCATTGATACGCGTCGTTACGTCATAACTAACTACACGTAGTAATAATAAAACCAGCTGAAATTACATTAACATTACATTACTACGTGAATAAGCCAAGAAATTCTTGTCTGAAACTGAAACTGAAATCCACCAGTTTTTTCACCTCGTCGGCGCCTTCTCGTCTCCTTCTTCATTTTCTTCCACTTCTAATTACCTTCGCACTCTCCACCGACACAATAATCCATCCCCATTTTCGGTAATTGCCCTCCATCTCCCACCGCCCAGATCCCGTTTTCCTCCTATATCACGCCGTAGTTGACTGAAAAATCTCAGACCCGTACTCCCCACCTCTGTTAATCAAGAACCCTCAATTGGGGATTTGGGTTTTGCCCGTTTCGTATTGTTGCTATCAAAGTTAAGGTTTTAGTTCTAGTTCGACGGACTTCGAATCGCCATGCTGGATCGGGTCTTCAGCCCCCGCCGGGCGCGCCGGTTCCAGCGCCTCCTCCGCAACGGTAAGCTTACTCTCCTATGCCTTGTTCTTACAGTAATCGTTTTGCGTGCAAATCTGGGAGCAGGAAAATTTGGGACTCCGGAAAAAGACCTGGATGAGATCCGGGAAACATTTTCTTACATCCGCAGGCGGGCCGAGCCCCGCCGCGTTTTGGAGGAGGCTAAGACGGAGCAAAAATCGGGTAGTAGTACGGAGAGCGGGAGTAATAGTTATGCTGAATTTGATATAACTAAGATTTTGAAGGACGAGGATGATGGAGTTGAGGAGTTCAAGCGGGATCCATCTCAGCCATATAGCCTCGGCCCGAAGATATCGGATTGGGATCAGCAGAGAGCTGAATGGCTTCAAAGGAATCCGCGTTTTCCGAATTTTATTGCTGAGAACAAGCCTCGGGTTTTGTTGGTCACCGGGTCTTCCCCGAAACCGTGTGAGAATCCGGTGGGGGATCATTACTTGTTGAAATCGATAAAGAACAAGATTGACTATTGCAGGGTTCATGGGATTGAGATTTTCTATAACATGGCTTTACTTGATGCTGAAATGGCCGGGTTTTGGGCGAAGCTGCCGCTGATTCGGAAGCTTTTGCTTTCTCATCCAGAGGTGGAGTTCTTGTGGTGGATGGATAGTGATGCGATGTTCACGGATATGGCATTTGAGGTGCCATGGGAGAGGTATAAGGATCATAATTTCGTGATGCACGGATGGAACGAGATGGTGTATGATCAGAAGAATTGGATTGGTTTGAACACTGGGAGTTTCTTGTTGAGGAATTGTCAATGGTCTTTGGATATTCTTGATACGTGGGCACCAATGGGGCCCAAGGGAAAAGTCAGGGACGAGGCAGGAAAGCTTCTGACGAGGGAGCTCAAGGGTAGGCCGGTTTTTGAAGCCGATGATCAGTCTGCTATGGTGTATATACTAGCGACGCAGAGGGAGAAGTGGGGCGACAAGGTTTATCTTGAGAATGCATATTATTTGCATGGCTATTGGGGTATTTTAGTTGATAGATATGAGGAAATGATCGAGAACTATCATCCAGGTCTTGGTGATCATCGGTGGCCGCTTGTCACTCACTTTGTGGGTTGCAAGCCTTGTGGCAAGTTTGGGGATTACCCCGTTGAGAGGTGCTTGAAGCAGATGGATCGTGCATTCAACTTTGGGGATAATCAGATTCTGCAGATGTACGGTTTCACTCATAAGTCCCTAGCGAGTAGGAGAGTGAGGAGAACTAGGAACGAGACGAGCAATCCTCTTGAAGTGAGAGATGAGCTTGGCTTGCTTCACCCTGCATTTAAAGCTGTGAAGGTGTCATCTCCTTAGATTGCACATAAAAGGGATGGATTGGATTCAAAGGTGGGAAGCCTCTTTCAGATTCCAATTCTTTTGTTTTTTTTGACTTTTAGTTGTAATACTTCTCTCTTTGTATCCCTTTGTTGTTTATTACATGGTCTTAGAATTCTTTTTGCTGTATTCCGTCGGTTTTGGCAATTATAGCATCTCGCTTGAGCTAGTTACCATAATTTCTCATTCACATCACTCGTCAATGCATCTTAGCTGCAATGGAACGAGACAACTACCCCCTCTTTTATCTGTTGGCTTCGATTGGTTTTGTTTAGTCTCCATCATTAGCTTGCTTGAATCTCAATATGTGTCGTCATTGATGCCGGTCTTGAGATGATTGCACAAGAATTACCAAAGGCAGCCGTCGAACTATATCTTTTACATAGTACATGCTTGCATCAATGTCTAGTTGTTATTATACATGATGACGTCTGGAAACCGACAACCATTGAAGCTGCAGAGGTTTCTATGGGAGAGACAAATAGCTTTTAAACCAAAAGACATCCCATGATCATGTCTTAGACATTTCAATCTACTCAACATTTTAGTCCATGTTACATATTGTGCATGCTGCATTTGGAGCAACCTGATTGTTTGCATCAGGACAAGTTCGTTCACTGACAACTGATGAGAAAAACAGCACCTCTTGGAGACAGAAACCTTTGAGAGTGGTGTGTTTTGCTAAAATAAGGCCCAAGTGAAGTAGACATGGGAGGCCGCATCACCTGTTGCCTTGAATTTGGCAGTCTCTCAACACAATTACAATTCTGTAATTGTTCAAACAGCCGAATGTCTCCCATTCCTCAACTGGAAGGACAGATTTTCTTAACCCACAACATAGTTTAAGGTTATCTGTTCACTGGGATTCTCACATGATCTCTTCCCTTCAAATAAAAATCCCTATTCCAGCTGTTTTAGTTGCCATTACTGTTCTTACCAAACTGTTCATCTTCCAAACAAGTCACAATGCAGCTTCATGCACTTTTCCATTTCCCAGTTTTTCCACAAAAACATCATAACTATTTTGGAGTTGATTATTAATAGCAGTGGGTCGGGTTGGCCACTGAGGAGAAAGTTGAATGAAGCATCTCATTTTTGGCACTTTATATGAAAAAAAAAAAAAAAGCAAAAGCTGGAAGCACATGCCCTTGCTTTATCTTTGCTCCAAACATGGTCTATCCAAGATTTATTCTTTCCATGGGTATAATTGACAATTCCCCCTCAGATTTTCTACTTTTGACACCACTTACTTTATTCTTCATTTTTCAATTTTGAATAATATAAATGATAAATAATAACGAAAAATTATCCAACTTAAGCTCGATTCCACTGAATCATTAAATAATTATTTATTAATATTTCCTTTTATTGAAAAAAAAAAAAAAGCAAAAGCTGGAAGCACATGCCCTTGCTTTATCTTTGCTCCAAACATGGTCTATCCAAGATTTATTCTTTCCATGGGTATAATTGACAATTCCCCCTCAGATTTTCTACTTTTGACACCACTTACTTTATTCTTCATTTTTCAATTTTGAATAATATAAATGATAAATAATAACGAAAAATTATCCAACTTAAGCTCGATTCCACTGAATCATTAAATAATTATTTATTAATATTTGGAATAATGGTCATAAAACCAATGTCAAATGATATCTTAATTTAAAAACTAAAATTTTTATTAATAAATTCCATTTATAATGAAAACTCGTTATTTCGACAATCTTAAGATTGACGAGTGGGCAAAATGAGCATCCATTCATGGTTTCTACTGTTATGCCCTCGCTGGGCTGTAGAATCCAAACCCTATGTCCAATGGAAAGAAGACACGTCACCAGTTGCATCAGCGTATTACCTCACTAGCAGCACCAAACTATCCAACTCCCATCATCCATCAACGCCTCCAAACAAAAACCATTGCAGCGAAAAAGCATTTATATGCACTAAAACCTCTCTCCCGCTCTCCACTAAAAACCCTAACTCTTCTTCTACATACCGCTGCATTTATCGTTTTTTCCTTTGTTTTTTTTTTTTTTTGGTAGTGCTAGTGTAAAATTATTCTTGCCTAATGGAGGATAATAAGCTGAGGGAGCAGGATTTTTTGGTGGCGTCAATTTCGCAGCTGTCGATTTCGGGCAGTTCTTCGCCGCCGGTGGTGGCGAGGTTTCGCTCCGACTCGCTATTATTTGGCCCGGAATCCGATTCGAGTGATTCGGTTCAGTTCGATCTCAGCAACTGCGAGGTTCAGAAACATTTGTTCTTTTTTTGAATTTAGAGCATGTATTTTGTATTCGGAGATTTTCTTTTCTTGTTGGACTGATTTTTGAGTTGGTATACACAAAACTTAATGAAATGAAGAGTGTCAGTTTGTTCCTTTTCATTTTTCTTTTTGTCGATAGGATTTTTTCGGTGTTTTCTCTTTGTTATTTGAATAGCATTGAGTCTATTGATGAATTTTTTCTTCTGTTTTATCTGGACAGGGACTGGTTCTCAGTCAAAACTCGAATTTTAATAGATTTCAGAGCATAGAGAAAACTGGAAAGATAAAACTTTTTTCCTTATTTCTGTTGTTGTAAGTGTAACTTCTTAATAAATGCTGTGAGAGATAAAGGAAATAAAAGGAAAACTGGACTTTATCCAAAGGCCTAAGCAATGAGAATCTAAACCTATTAGTAGTAAAAAAACTGGAAGTCATCTTTTGTTGACAGTACAGTTGGAAATATTTGCATGGTTCTTGAAAATATTGCAGTTCTAATATAAAATGGTTGGTGGACTTTACTGTAGAAACTTTTTAGTTTTCTATTGGGAAATGATAATATTTTGCTTGAAAATTGGGTACCTTTCATATTAAAATTGCACAATAAATATGGTGCAGTTATACCCATTGAATTTACAAGTAGTTCAGTTTTTTATGTTCTCATCTTGCTCCCTCTTCCCTTTTTCCCCCTACATCATGATGGTCCATTTTATTTTTATCTGGTCTTTTTTCCAGCTTTTCAAGCTAGGACCATTTCAATCACTATGTATATCGGAAGCTTCTGAAATAAATAAAGAGGTATGGGATTAATTCATTGCCTACTCGTGCTAAAGTTCCTATGTTGTAATTTCTATATGAATGGAGGAGGCACCACTAGATTTCATCACTTTTGAGGATCAGTACAACTGCCACCTCTGGAGCATGTTTTCTTCCAACTTATGTTATGTGAAGCATCAGCAGACCAGGATATTGTTGTGCTTATGGAGTTTGCTATAATGTTTCTATCTAGACGGGAATTAAAGATCAAGTGGTACTCGGAACAAGGAGAAGACTTTCATTTCTTACTCTTGTTATATAGTAAGGCTTTTATTATTGAATAACAAGCTTAACCTTGTCCTGTGAATCAGAAAAGCTATTCCAGGGGAATCACCATACAGTTTAGGAATGAAGAGGAAAGTAGGGCCTTCCATTGTGCATTTGAGCAATGGAAGAAAGAAGTGGTTGTTCAAGGTTGGTCATTCTGTTGGTGTATCATGGCAGAAGTTGAAGCATCCTCATTATTTCTTAATTAAGATTCCTGCTACTTCCCCTGTCATGATATTGTTGCCTATGGGTTTTATTGAGACCATTAGATAAAGTAGGCTCGTGTGTTTTTCTTTTCTCCAGGATCATCTTTGCCAAATGGAATTTTATCATCGTCTAGAAGCAAGTTTGATGACAAAATAGAGGCATCTTCAGCCAAAATGTACTTCCATTACTATGGACAGCTTCTACACCAGCAAAACATGTTGCAGGACTATGTGAGGACAGGTTACATCTCTGGGCTAAAAATTGATACTCTCTCCCAGTCTGTTCTGTGCTTTTTTTTTTCCTCCTGATATTACATCCCAAAATTTTGAAAGCTTGTTGCTAGTGGTTGTCTGTCCCGAAAATATTGTATTCAAGAGCTTATCATGTATTCTTATAGTTGTAGTGAATTGTAAGTCTTTTTATGGATCAATGACATGGTTAAATTTTGTTTCCAGGAACTTATTATGCTGCAGTCCTTGAGAACCGTGTTGATTTTATTGATCGTGTAGTAGTTGATGTTGGTGCTGGTAGCGGCATCTTGTCATTATTTGCTGCTCAGGTTCTGAAGGATACATGATTGTTTAAGCACCTCCAAACTGATTAGTTTAGCACCATTGATCAAAACTTGCTGATTTAGATATGCTTTATTCCAGGCTGGTGCAAAACATGTGTATGCTGTGGAAGCATCAGAAATGGCAGATTATGCTCGTAAACTTATAGCTGGGAATCCTTTACTAAGCGAAAGAATAACAGTGGGTTTCATTTTGGCAAGCTTTATTAGTTTATATCTCTCTGAGATTAATTATTTTACACTTTTCTTAATAAGTTTTGTGTCTTACTGTTTGTTGTGTAGGTAATCAAGGGTAAAGTTGAAGATATTGAATTACCTGAGAAAGCAGATATTTTGATCTCTGAACCAATGGGTAACTTGATTCTCTTTCTTTTGTCATCTTGTGATGATTATACTCGGATGATTGGAAATGTAGTTAGCTAATGTTTAAAAAAGAAACACATTGGCAATGATCTTTTTAAGGTTCAGCAAACACTCTTCATGACAGTGTGTAGTCTGAATAAGATCTGAAGGTATCTACTGGTTCTCATATTTGTCTTGCAGGCACTTTGCTAGTCAATGAGAGGATGTTAGAGTCATACATAATTGCAAGAGATAGATTCCTTATTCCAAATGGAAAGATGTTTCCAACTGTAGGAAGGTAAATGTTACCTAAGATCATTCTCTTTCTTCACAAGGCTTTGTTTCTTAAGAAGAAACAAATGGTTCTGTCCTTTTAAGTTATGCAAAGGATTGAGAGTTGGATGCAGATTCCTCATGTTTACCGTAGCATCATATAATTATCTGGAGACTGTATACTGCTTGCCACTTGTGTTTCTTTCTCTCATATACAGTGTTATTTCATTTTGTTGAGAATTAGGAATGTGTTGCATCACCTTCACATGTCTGCTACCGTCTATTTATCCATCTGGAATTTCCAATAAGCATTAAAATGAAATGCGTCTGACTATTTATTCTTCATCGTGGTGCAACTGGTTATCTTGGCAATCCTTGATAATGCATTCTGTTAACTTCTTTTTGAATGATTACCCATCTAACTATAGCAAACACTTGCTTCTGCAACTTCTAGTTAACTTGATTCTATGTCGCTTGGTTATTGATTAATGGTCAGTTTAATTTCCGAGGTACCTTCCTGGTTGGTGCAGGGTTTATTTCCCACAAACTTTACTTCATTTGTACCTAGCAGTTTCATGTGGTTGATACTTATAATTGTTTGTTCTTGTAGAATACATATGGCGCCATTCAGCGATGAATATTTATATATTGAAATTGCGAATAAGGTAAGCAACTACTTGCACCACTGTTGTCTCTAATGTTCTCCTTAGGGATACTAGGAAAGGATTGTTCAGAGAGTATAACTAGAAGAGTTCTAATTATAGACAGAAGTTTGACTTTATCACAAAAGCTTAATTTCCCCCCCCCCAATTTCTGCTATAGATCCGCCTTTCTATAATTTTAGCTATTAGTTAGGGATTGAAATTATTTTTTTGCTTCCTATCCAGGCTTTGTTTTGGCAGCAACAAAATTATTATGGTGTTAACTTGACACCTTTACATGGTACTGCCTTTCAAGGATACTTTTCACAGGTTGAATTCTAATAACCTCTTTATGCTCCTCCCTATGTATCTACTTATATCTATGTTACAAGGCTCTTACATACTTCCATGTGTCTTTTGTATCATTTCTAGATGATGCACAAGCAAGCTATTACTTCACAGGATAGAATCATATAAAATTTGCTCTGCATTTTTTGTTTCTTAGCATGAACTGTTCCTTCACTCTCTTCTCTCCTACCCTCATAAAAGATCAAACTTTCTTTCACCTATTACAATATACGATAGTTGGTAATCTGCAGCCATTTAGTGAGACTCATACTCTGTTTTGCCTCCTCTGGATATTGCAGCCAGTTGTGGATGCTTTTGATCCTAGGTTATTGGTGGCGCCTGCAATCTCTCATGTTATAGACTTCACTTCCGCTAAGGTAAGTATTAGCTTTACTAAAAGTTTTGCATACTTGCAGCTTTAAAGTTCATGTTCTGCATTTTATCTTCAGATATATGATAGTATAGACACTCTTGATGAAAATTGGGAATGGGGAAGTCTCTCTGGCTTGTGATTTTCTCTCATCTTTTTCTTACTTATAGCTTGATAAAATAAAAAGAAAAAAAATTGTCATACTAAATTTTGTATGAAGTGCTATAATTTAACTAGAAGATTATTTGCCTACTTAGGAAGAATTTTGAATTCCTGAATAGCCATTTCCATGAATAATGTACCAGAAAGTTGCAGGAATACCACAGAATTTTCATTCAAGACTATCATCAGTATTTGTTGTTCATGTGATAATTGCCCGCACTCTAGCCTATCCTCCCAAACCTTCGTTCAACATAGCATGGGTTGGATGTGAATTAAGCAATTGAGCATGGTGGCCCATGTGTTGCCATCTGATGTCTGCTGCTTAACTGGAAAATTCATAGTGTTATGTCAGGAAGTTGAGTTTTTAATGGTCTTTGTTCCTATGTGAAAAGATAATGAAAGAATTATTCTTTGACTGCTCTTGAATTTTCCAATTTGCATGTGAATTTTGGTATTATGTTATTTTCTAGAGATTGGATAACAAAGACTGTTAGAGGTCTGACATATAGCTTGGAATTACTTGAAGACACATAAATTTAATATAATTTTCACAACATCATTTGTCAGGAGGAAGAATTGTATGAAATTGACATCCCATTAAGATTTATATCTTCTGTTGGCACCAGAATACATGGATTGGCCTGTTGGTTTGATGTACTATTCAATGGGAGGTAATAGTTTGACGCTTGCTTACTCAAATGTTCACTGTTCTGCAAGCTTTTATCTCCATGTGCGGCTAACTATGAGTAAAATTATATCATTGATAGCACTGTACAAAGGTGGCTTACTACTGCACCAGGTGCGCCTACAACACACTGGTACCAGTTACGCTGTGTCCTGTCCCAACCTATATATGTTATGCCTGGCCAAGAGATAACTGGTCGACTTCATATGGTGGCCCATAAAGCTCAGAGTTATACCCTTTACCTAACACTGTCAGGTTGGTTTTTCATGTTTCTTTTCAAGTTAGTGCCACACTCTTTTTCTTGTACTTGTTTGGTTTCCTTCCTTTATTATCTGACCAGTCATTTATTTGACTAGCTAAAATGTGGGGTCCTGGTGCTGAACAAGGAGGAATACTCCAGTCATCATCCGGGAAACTCGATCTAAAGGAGCCTTATTATCGGATGTCTCAACCTCAAGCATATCCAATGTCCCAAGAGCAACCATCACAGCAACTACTGCAGACACAGGTAACAATGATGTGGCGATGTTTGATTATGCTCTTTACCTTTGAAAAGAATACAGTAATGCTAGATTCAACAGTATCTTGTATTTCTTATTTGGAGTTAGTTTGAACATCCTGAAGATTTGTATGAGATTACAGGATTTACAAATTCAATCCCAGGATGAAGAGGGTTCAGATTTATTGCAACAAGCGGTGTGATCCTAGGCCCAACTTACAACATGATGAAAGAAATTATTATGCTGCTGGAATCCTGCCATATTTGTACCATTGTAATGCCTGGGTCATTTCTAGCAATACCAAAATCCTGACTTACCTGTTGTAATTATGTCAGCTTGCTGCAGAATTTTATTGTCTTACATGGCTTTACTTACCTTTATGTCCTCATCCAAGCTGACGAATAATAGTCTCATCAAATTGAAATTTTGAGTATGCACAATTTGCAACTTAGGCATGCTAAGTTGAAAATTATATGCCGAGGTACAGCCTTGTGGTTGTGGGATTGAATTGGTATGTTTGCCACCGTGGTTCAAACAACCTTTAGAGGCGAGTTTACACAATTTTGTACGCTTATCCACTCCTAGTGACTCAATTTATCCCTCTGAATGGTTGGTATTTTCTTAAGCACAATGTATTGCAACTTAATGTCGCTTGTTTCACTTTAAAGTGTTGTCCTATTAGACATCCGGACCAAGCAATCCTAATGAGGTTCAAGTTCTAGAATGAGTTTACACTGCCGCAGATCATTGTCTTATTTAGACCTTGCAAATGCATTGCAATAATGTAATATTCGGGTGAGGATGGATTGTTGACAAAGACTCATCCCAGAGAGGGATTGTAACTCCTGATATACTATAACTTGGGAACTGCAGTCTGCAGGAACAAACGCAGCCTCTTCTTTACATTTATATTCTACAACTCAATTAATAAAAACATAATCTATTCAATTCAATATGCAAAAATCAGGCTTCATATGAAGCAAATTGGTGTTGTCTTATGCACTATCTCAAGCTCAAAAATGCATAGCCTCCTCCCTCCCCATTTCATTTGAATTCAGCGTCTCATTAATTCAAATAACATGGGCCACATGGTAATGCTGGTTTTGGAAGAACAACTTTTTCTGCATCTACCTTGGAAAAATCTCAGCTAGCTGCTGCCATTGCTGGAATTGGCTGGTTGACAACGCCGTGGCAACGGCCACAAAGTAAGGGGTGGTCGTCATAACTGCCAACTTGAAGTGAAAAATTCCAGCATCTTTCACATTTCAAGCCACTAGCACGTGACACACCGACCCAGACTTTGTTCTTGTTCTGAACAAGATACTCTCCGGTGCATGGTATATCATCTTTGTTGACAATTTCCAGAGATGGAAGAATCTCGACCTGCATATTTATTGTTCAATCAACCAAGTGTAACTAAATGCAGCAAAGCGTTTCCTATCGCTGTAAGATTTGGCTTGACTAATTCATAGACCTCTAATGCACTAAATTATAACCGGTGTTATATTATATTATCTTTGTTTATTATTTACCATTACCAAGCCAAATATAGAACAAATGAAACCTCAGCTGCGAAAAAAAAAATGTGAATAGAGGTATTATAATGGAAAATCCAGAGTACCTGAGATGTTAAGAAGATGCGATGCAATGTATCAGCATCGTTCTCCGATGAACACATGTCAACTAATCTGGAAACAAGGCCAGCATCAGATGCATGAAGATAGACCTTTGCCTCAAGGCTCGAACCAATCAGCTTCATAGTACGAGCGACCTCCAGCACTTTGTTTACCTCAGTTCTCAGCTGGTAACAGTAGTTTAAATTACCGGAATGAAAGGTGATGTCCAGTGAAATATGAACAGGAAAAGAACATGGTCGAATGTTATCATAATACTCGAGAAATATGAACAGGAAAAGAACATGGTCGAATGTTATCATAATACTCGAATCTACAACTAAGACATCATATTTTAATAAAGCCTGACTGAAAGCTTCGCAAATGACACATCTTTCTGGAAATATTATATCATCATATGTATATAAGTATTACTCTCTACAGATTGAGCATGCTGAAATCTTTATTTCTTACCAGACAACTAAACTGCATATGATGTCATATATAGTTAAACGATGTGACATGTAATACCTCAAGAATCGTCACCCAAAAATTAACCTCTTCCTCTGGGAATGAGAGATGTTTTTCATTTAACACAGGCCATCTTGACTCAAAGACAAAATTTGCCTTATGTCCATCTTCAGCAGTGAATGGGAAAGGAAGATTCTGCCAAACATCCTCTGCCAAGTGTGGCAAAATTGGAGCAATGACCCTCACAATAGAAAGTAAATGTGCAGCAAGGACTGTTTGACAACTCCTCCTTGTAGCGCTAGTCGTTCCCCTGGAAACATGAGGGAAAATCTCAAGATTGCCAGCCAAGTATAATGTGTGCTAGATTCTTATTAATGTTTACAATATCTTAAAATAAAACATAAGGAAATATGAGCGCTTACCCCACATAAAGTCGATCTTTGGCAACATCCAAGTAGAAATTAGAGAGATCAACTACAATGAACCGCTGAATAATCTGAAACAAAAAAATGAAGAATGGAAAAAGAAAACTTTGAGGACAACATTATTGGACTATATTGTATGTTGTCATGATAAAAAGTAGCATTACTCATCTAATATCCATAAAGCATTGATGGGTTTAGGATATATCGACCCTATTGGCAGAACATACCTGAAAAATCTTGAAGAACTGATAATTGTCATAGCTCTCTTTAATGTTTTTCACAACACTTGCAAGTTGAAATAACGCATATTGATCTATCACTGGAAGCTCACTGTAAGGAACAGCATAATCAGCCTGCAGATATCAGTAAATTGCATCAGGAGAACCAAAAATTTTGAGAAATGACAATATCTAACTAGATTTTTGTATCAGAAGCGACAACTAGTTGACCGAGCAACAATGTGGCTGTTCAATGAGAAATGACAGAGAGGTCTATTTTGAATAGGCTACTATGAGTGTCAAAAGGCCGATCAAAAAGCATGTTACTATCAGATATCTGAACCATTGATATTATACATCAATAAAAAGCATACTTTCCAATCGTGCAGGTTCCCCAAAAGAAACCGCAAGGTTCCTCTTAGTTTCCTGTATATGTCTGACATTTGACGGAGGACTTTAGGCCCGATCGTGACATCCCCAGTATAATCTACACTGGAAACCCAGAGCCTAAGTACATCTGCTCCAAAGGACTCCTGTGGAAGAAAATTGACACAAATTCAGTATTTTAGATAATATATTATTTTATCTCGTAGCAGTAGTATCATCCTCTAGGAGTACACCCCTGTCAAATGCACTACCTTTTGGTCCTTCCCTCCTTCAATCACAGTTCTTGGGTCGACAACATTTCCTTGAGATTTGCTCATCTTGAAACCTTTCTCATCAAGTACGAATCCATGTGTTACGACACCACGATATGGAGCCTTTCCTGCAATATTAGTATAAAATGTAAGGAAGATATCTTGCCTTCAACAAAACGGCAATGAAATTCTCACATATAAATAAAATCAGTGGAACAGTTTGTGTTATTGAAGAGATTTGATTAAGCACAAATAACTACATGGCAGAAGTTCCATATTTCAGAGCCCATGCCTTTCAAAATTATTATGGACCTACCCTTTTGCGGGCAGAAGCTAGCATTTTATTGACCTTTGAGTACGAAAAAAAAAACAAGATTTTTCCTTTTTTGGTTTTTTCATACTCGATGCTTTATAAGGGGACCTTGGGGAAAAGGGACGGAAATCATGAATGAAATAACTTTTTACGAAATATAATGGTCAAAGATGATTGCTTCATTTCTTACCATTAGTAGCAATACTTGTCAATAATGAACTCTGAAACCAGCCACGATGCTGGTCTGTACCTTCGAGATACAAATCTGCAGGATAACTAAGACCCTTTCTCTTCGTCAATACTGCAGCCCATGAAGAACCTAAAATAACCCAAAGGAATTAAGATTACAGCTGTTCAATTTTGCAGTAGCAAGAAAGCTAAACAAGATTGCATCAACCCTCCAAAATAAGAAACCTTCGTTCTGGGCCCCTGCACAAATGGTTCTGCAAATAGGGGTGTGTGTGTGTGTATCATTCATTTATCTATAAACAGATGCATAACAGTTTTTCCAAAAATAGCTCGATATATGACAGCTGAAACATAATTTATCAGCAAAACTGGTAGATAATTATGCGCCCTCAAGAAAAGGTTGAGTTACTAATGTAATGCCCTTTTACCAGTAAAATATGTTCCAGAAAAACAATAAATTTTGTCTACCTGAGTCAAACCATACATCCATCGTATCAGTTCCTTTTACATAGCTTGATGCTTCTTTGCGATACTTTTCTGGAAGCAGTTCCTCTACCTTCATGTACCACCATGCATCACTTCCTTTCTGGGAAACGATAGCTGCCAAAACAAATGTGAGATCAAAATATCTGAACATGCCATGGTTTGACAAGTCTTTTAAAATAAAGAAAAAAAAATCCAATAAATACAATGCTTGGATACATATTTATACAAGTACATTCAAGGCTCTGAAGAGGGAGGGGAGTGAAGCTTTACATATATAGCAATTTTAAAAGTCGAAATGAAAGATTATGACCTACAAGTCACGTTACGTGTAATAACCTAAATGAAATAGGCATATGATGAAACTGTAAGAAGTAGATGGCCCTTACACTTAATATGACCAATAGTTTCTTCATTCATCAATGGCTCCTTCGACTCCACGTGATAAAAAACCGGGATTGGCACACCCCAAGTTCTTTGCCGGGAGATACACCAATCAGAACGACTTGAAGTCATAGAAGAAATTCGATTTTCTGCCTGTTCATATCACAAATTTGTTTAAAACTGAAGCAGAGTAATGCAGGATCAGTTGTGAATATTCCTTTCCTCCATGAGGAATTAAAAAGATGGCTGGTTAAATACCTGGGGGGGTATCCAGAATACTTGGTTAATTGAATCCATTGCAGCACTACGGAATCCTTCTACTGAAGCAAACCATTGTTCAGTTGCCCTGAAAATTGTAGGTTTCTTTGTTCGCCAATCATATGGATACTTGTGTTCTGCATTTGTTAAGTGTTAAGAGTTGTAGACCACACATCCATAGTGTTGTACCTTGTGATATTACAGGAGAAGAAAAGAATAACCATATTGAGGAAAAAGACTAGAATTTAACTTACTGTATGGCTCAACCATGATCATTGATGAGTTCTTGTCCAAGCACTCAATAACAGCAACATTGCCATCTCCAAGCACGTCAAGACCGCTGAATTGCCCAGCTTCTTCAGTAAACTTTCCTTCATCATCCACCGGGGAAAGGACGGGCAAACCATATTTAAGGCCAGTTACATAATCTTCTTGACCATGCCCAGGAGCAGTATGCACTAGTCCAGTTCCTGATTCTGTCGTGATATAATCCCCACCAACAACGACTGGGCATTCTCTACTCTCTATGGGATGAACATACCTGAAGTGGCAGTTGAAGACCAAAATTGAATGACTACAAATTCCAGATCATAGCAGCCAACAAAGCCAGCAGATCTTTTTCTTATTCTCTTTATGTTTATCTTTTATCTGTGTGTGTGTGTTGGGCGTGGTGGGAGGTGTGTTGGTGGGTGGTTGGGGTTCAGCTCAATGTACTGGACTTAATGTTCATTTAAAATAAGTGGGAAAAGATATTGCAATGGATCATAAGAAGGGTCTTCACTATCGCTTACAAGACATCAGTGAATAGTGTATACTTAAGCTTCCAACCTGCTTTTGTGTTATTATGGTTATCTGAATCAACTATAAACAACTACTAAACAACAGAAATAGGGAAATGTGCCAGATTACAATCACTAAGCACAAACCTCATCCATTTATTTAAATGTTCCATAAAATAATATACATAATTATCAGCATGCATAGGCCCAGTCTGCCACCACTGATGGCCTTCCACCAAAGCATTATTACTTTATATCGTCCACAAAATCCAGTTAAAAGATAGTTATAATTGCAATGCATATACTCAAAATAACCTGCAGTTTTCAAGTTCTGCGCCAGTAAGTGCTGTCTTCACGATAAGCTTCACACCCCATTTTGCTTCTAAAGTTGGCACAAGGTCCAATGCGACAACTAAGTAGAGCTTGTTATGATCCTTCAAGGCATTGCCAACCCTTTTCTCTTTATTGACCGATGGTGCAGTTAAGTCTATAGAACTGGAATCAACTTCAACAACAGCATATTGAAGCTTTGAATTGACAGCAACACCTGAGACAATAGAATGTCATTGTGCATAATTAGTTCTATGTAGGCGTACATACAAAAAAAACGTGCTCATGGCAGAGAAGCTAAGACATACATGTGCGAATCACGACCCGTAACATACACCCAAAAAAATTGAAAGACCAACAGAACACACCAATATATGGTGAATATATTCTCTGATCACCATTTCTAGCTCCTTCGGAGGGTAGCATCTTGACCTAAAGACGCACATATATTTGAAGACGGAGAAAAACGATAAAGGGGCAAGAAATACTTCTAGATATAACTCCACTTCCAACGCAAACACAAAGATTATTTTTCAATGTCATGAAGAGCAATCGAGATTATTGAGTAGGATAGCTATTTCTTCTGTCTTATTCTTGACATACTTACTAAGAACAACAAAGCAATTGCAACACGGATGCATAAAATTCTTGCAACAAAGCTCAGCAAATGACACAGTATGCTATCTATCTTATCAATTATTTTACCCTTCTATAAGCAATTAACAGTTGCAGAAACATCAAAATTTCAGAATTTCAAGCTCCTTGAAAAATTATGCATCTAAAACTAAGAAGGAAAAGCGATTCCAGAGTTTACAGGGGAAACGTGAAAAGCTTACCAGCATTAGCAGGAATAGTCCATGGGGTTGTAGTCCAAATAGCCAAACCCAGATTGGGAATGAAATCATTTAACAGTTTACATGATGTAGGGGCACTGACTAATCTAAAAACAGCGTACATGCTCTTTGAAACATGCCCCTCAGGATACTGCAAATAGATTTAGAACCAATAAGAAAAAAAAAGATCATTTGTTAGATCAGCTTGAAAGCTTATAGTTTCACTCATTCCCGACTTTACTAATTTTGAATTTGGTGGGAGGGGTAACAAAACAATTAATTTTTAGGAAGGCAAGTTGAAAGTTACAAGAGTCATTACCTCCAACTCAGCCTCTGCAAGAGCAGTTCGAGACGAGGGGCTCCAATGAACTGGCTTCCTGCCTCTATAGATATACCCTTGCAAGGCCATCTGGCCGAACACTTCAATCTAGTATAGTTCATGTGGACCAAGTAGTGAAGATGATAAGATCATTCTGAAAAATATAAGATTATGAACTAAATTTGTACAGCGAGCAACCACAAATGGTAACTGAGGCTTAAATTATATACTAAAAACATAACATGGAAACAGTATCCTCATTTGCCAAAATCCATATGAGACATGTTAAACAGTGATACAATTTACCTGAGCAGCTTCATACTCAGGATCAAGAGTGAGATATGGGTGATCCCAGTCTCCCCATACGCCATATCGCTGTAAACATTACAATAAACATTTGTTATCTCGACAGGTATAAATGTTACTTCATCTGCCCCCACAAAGTATATCAAAGCTAACTTTACATGTAAATAGATATATCTATCAATAGATAGACGAACCAATCACATTTCTTGAACCTTTTTGCCCAAAATTGGCCAACAATTCAAAAATACAGTTAATCCTAGATGGAAAATCCTAACTTAGGAACCATAGTTGCACATACAAGTATACCTAACAAGATGTATAAAGGGGATTCAAGAGGGAAATAGATAAGTTTAACACCAAATTGAACATGAAATATCCCTTATCAAGTGGTGGGAACAACATATAAATTCAGACACATGGGGAGTATAGAGTACTTCAATTGAATCAATTCTATAGGGAGTAATACGATTTCCAGCTAAGAAGCACAAAACTGAACCAGAATGCTTTTCCTCATGGGCTGATCTAATAAAACTAAAGTACAACCTTAAAAGCTGCCATCTGATTCTTGACAGTTGATTTTGCAAATTTGGCAGCCTTTGCTCTCAATTTTAGTGGTGTCAGCTCCTTTCTAGCATCCTGATCCAGTGACTGTAAAACTGAAACAGATCAACAAGATCTGTGAAAAACTCTAAGTTTATTTGCATTTTCACATAATTCCACCAGAAAAAACAGCCGCCCCCCCCCCCCCCCCCCAAA
>NC_026154.1:1414831-1447271 GCF_000512975.1 Sesamum indicum
ACACCCCCCCCCCCCCCCCCCTCCAGAAAGGAAAAAAAAAAGGCAGGGAAAGTTTAATATACAGAAAACTGAAAAGAAACTGATATAACTAATGGCCTTTCTACCACTGACAAAGTGATCAAGGACATAATCATGTCTCTTATTCTGTTTGCCAACTGCTTCCAGCAGTAAATAATGGCCAAATGCACAGGTAAGGAGGTAAGATCAAGACAAGGGCTGTAAAGTGTAAAGCATTCAAATGGAAGAGATATGAAAAAAGGAACCACAAATATACCAACTATACAGCACACCATGATTACCAAGGTTTTCTTAATGACTTGAAATCAGAGATCATGCCCGTAACCATATCGTAGTAAATAGACACACATGAACCAATAGTTCATATTTCTACTCCTTAAAATGATGGAAACTTTTCACTGTCTAAACAGCATAATGCAGAATCATCCAGAAAAGTTTGAGAATATATCTCAGAAACCATGAGTTGTGCTAAGACTTGCCTTTTAATTCAATTGGCAGGCCATGACAATCCCAACCAGGGACATAATGAACTCGATAGTTCTGAAGAAGCTGAAACAAAGACAATGAATCTGTTACAATGTAGAAATTTTGAAGTGCTTACATGGAATATCTATCTATAGCATGTATGCACAAACATAATGCTCAGATATACAATGTAGTAAGCAAAGAAATTGAAGTGGACAAGGTTCACAAGAGATATTCATAGAAAATTCTGTCTTTCTTGTTTGTCGCATTTGATAGAATACAAGGGTTTGATCGAGGAACGAACTTTCCAAAAACAACCATTCCAGGAGTACCTTATAGCGGTTGATAATATCCTTCAAAATCTTATTTAAGGCATGACCCATATGCAAATCACCATTTGCATAAGGAGGGCCATCGTGAAGCACAAAACTTGCCTGTTGAGATGATTAACATCAGTAAGAATTCACTTACCAAACATAAAAAAACACATCAGCAGAAGACCCATAAAGAACTTACCCCAGTATTCCTACTGGCAACCCTCTTAAACACCTGATTTTCATCCCATAATCTTTGTATTTCGGGCTCCCTCACAACAGAATTCGCTCTTAAGCCAAAGGCAGTCCTAGGGAGGTCAATTGTGTGCTTATACTTGCCATCCTCCTGTTTTTCCCCTGGACAACATTTAGAATGTCTATCACTTAAAAGTAAGTTATGCAACACAAATGAAATTAACTGCAACCACCCAACATACATGACAGCCTGAACTGTCATGATTTAAAAATTCTTGACAACCTTCAGATTTTCCTTTTGCTGCCATGACAGGCCCACGTGATCTTCGCTTTGAGGATGAGCAATATTCTATACCAGAGCAAGTAGAATAGCATGTCACATGAAAGAGGGATAAGACTTTCGCTGAAGAGCTTCTTCTTAATTGTAACAAGCTGCCAGCAGTTGTATTCCTAAAAGATGAGTAATTTCTCAGCGACAGAGCCTGAGCAAATCAGAGACACCATATTAGATGTTCCAACAATACGGACAAAATTGACAATTTATATTTCATAAAGTAATCTCAGCAGTTTGTTTTTCCGCAGTACAGAACACTTGAAACTTTTACACATCATAACACATGCCACACAACCTAACTGACACTTACTAGAAAAAGAGTGCCTTTCTGGTCACAACCACTAAAAATATATTTAGATACAACGCCAAGAAGAAGAACAGAGTCTAAATAAGAAGGTAAAGAAGTAATTCGTCGAACTTCCATTATATGACTGTTGTTTAAAAGAAAGAAGTTTGGCTTTGTAGGATTCACTTAAAACCCATTACATAGGATTCCCCAGCAAGCATGTATAACAAAAGTCAGCCTTCCCTTCCAACACAATCCCAAGACTACAATTTGCAAAAGAATGTCTTTTTGGGTGTGCGTTTTTTGGAAGTCTTCAAGAAACTACATCATTTTAACTCTTCAACTTAGCTCCAAAGCACCTTGAAACAATGTTATAAAACATGAACAGAGAACGCAATAAACAGATAAATAGGCTACAAATGGCTTTAAGCGGACAGAAGTTTCCGTATGTCTGTTTGAAAATAAAAAGATATGTACCCTGTAAGAAGAATTATGCAGAGCCATTTTGGTGAGAGAGTAAATCTTGGTGGGAGTTGAGGGTTTAGCGAAGCGGGTGGACTCCATTTCCATTCACTATCACCCGTGGAGTCTTTCGGCTTTTCCTTCCATTGGGGAAAATAGAGAAATGGAGTGGAAAGATTGTTTCGTTAAATCGTTTGTTTGGCGATTTTATTTGTGGATAAAATGAGGGAATTGGTGTCTGGAGGAGATTGGAAGGGAGCAGGAGAACTCTTTTGTTAGAAAGATGGTAAATAACCATTTCAAGTTGTTGCAAATTTTCTACATACCCTAATGTTTCATTTTATTAAATTAAAAGAATAAGGAATGTGTATAGTGGAGTGAGGAGACCATCTCTCCAACAAAAACACCCCGTGAGGACCAAATCCGGTAGAATCTTTAGATACGAGGGCCGTTTGGTTATAAAATATTTATTTATCCTGCAATATATTAATAAAGTCAATCCAGGATAAATATGAATTTTCATTCAAATTCTTTTTTTTATTTTTTGCAAATATTAACAAATTCAGTGAATACTAATTAATAAATGAATTTATTTGTTAGACGAAAATAAATGTGAGGGGTACTGATGTACTATTTTAAATCAAGGAGGTTTAGATGTAATTACACTAAATCTTATAAAATGACGGTGTAAATATCCTTTAAAATTAAAATATTAGGAACTTATAAGCTCTTTAAGAAAAATTAAGAGTTGCTAACTTATATATAAGATCTTAACAAATTCCTTCAAACTAATTACGAATTCGATATTAATATTTTACCCAAATACTTTATGAATTTATTCTTAAAATAATACCTAATATTTTATAAATTTTAAATATATCTTATAAAATGTATGAGTTTATAAGAAAATTTATCCAAACTTGCTAATTCTTTTTCAATCAAGATTGGAGAAATTTATGGGCCTTAAAAATTAATGGTCCATTTTCCTTTTTTGGTGGGTCAAAAGATGGGTGATCTTTTTGATGTTGAGCCCATGAGCACACAAGTTAAAACTTACATAGACAACAATTAAGGTATGTTATCAAGAAATGTGCTTGGTTGCTAATAATAAAATTTGACCATAATCGTTCACAAGTACTAAAAAAGGGTAAGAAATATGTTTGGTTGAATGGTGAAACCACTACTTTTCCAACCATGTCATCTAAGTTGAAATACTCTTCAGCACATTTGTTTTATTTTATTTCTTTTTGGTTAGTTTTCAAATTATTGTGAAGAATCAAATTTTCGTGACGAACAATTATTTGTCCATGAGCTATGAGCACTAATTTCCATGTAACATAAGATTTTTGTGTGCGAGGTGGACTTCCTCAATGGTTAACTCAACTCAACCAAAATACTTGTCTGAAAGCCAGAAATGGATGGGTTATCCTGGAGAAATGAAATGAAATCCTTCAACTTGGTTGGATTCAGACACTGACAATATAAAAATATTAATGAAGCGGTTAAGGATGAGTATGTATAGCAAGCAAATAATGTGTCTGAACAATCACAAAAGAAGACAACATTGTATACACAAAATCATGAATATACAGAAATAATTGAAATTTCTCAAGTATATGCATCCCTAAAGCAAGAAGGAACTGGTGACTTCTTTTTTAGCTTCAACTACCTTAATAAGAGCACCTACGCCAAGGAGACTTCCCTCGATTCTGGGAAAATTTTCTTGAATATGGTTTTGACAGCTGGAAGGAGAGCTAGTGCAGCAATTTGAAGCTGATCTGAACAGCTTGTCTTTATTGAAATCTGCCCACTTAGCTTGTTGTTCAAACCAGCCCTGATGTTCAATTTGGAATTTCTACCAACAGAAAATTGAGATTGCAGGTTGCATCCACATGTAAGATCACCTCTGTATCTCATAATAGACAACCCCAGTAAGACTTGATCCTGACCAATAGGATAATCCTCGTCCCTCCTGCACAATTCCAAGTTTGCACCATATGCTGTACCGTCTTGAGATCGAACAACTCCAGCATTCCCAGACAACAATAAACTTTTTCCAAGTGCAATATGGTCCTCAACTTTGAGCCCAGACACCACATTTTCCTCGAGAAAGGTGATAGATACTCCAGCTGCAGTTATATTCTTCTTGGAGTTCCTGACTTTAGTTTCGCCTTTGAGGAGGTAGGCTTGTTTCATTCCAAAAGTTTGAATATCTAGCCCTGCCATGCTTGATCTCTTGTCCCCGTGCCTTGCTGAGACTGATGAACGTAACTGCATATTGAATTCTTTTTTATCCTTGGTAAGCTGAACCGAAATTGCTGCTGGAAAATGACTCACGATGTCAACTTTATCTTCAATGACCACACCATCATAACCACAATCATGGTCCCATCCATGGGAGTCAAAAACTGGCCTTATAAGAAGCTGGGAAGAAGGTTCTAGGAAACGGTATCTAAAAGAAGGATCATCTCCATCAAAAGAAGGTGGGAGTGCCATGTCTGGTAAAGGAGCTGCTATAGTTTCTGCACTCCCCATTTGTTGATCCATAACTGCATCGAGATAAGTACCATTGGCTGCACTGTTTTTCTCTTTCCTCGAGTCCCTGAACCTTCTTATTTCTTCTCTAAATTGTTTCTTCTGAAGTAGCCTGACACGATAATCATACTCTTCAAAGTATGCTTTCCTTTGGACACTGCTCAGTTCAGCAATCTCTGATTTCTTCAGCGGCTTGAATGGAGGGAGGTTATCATACTCAAAGTCCTCTCCATGGTCAGAATCAGATAGATAACCCAGTTCAACATCTGAGTCAGCACTCTCACCACTTTCATCATTAGATAGTTTTGGGTGAACATTGGATTGTAATAAGGAGGACAAGAAGTAAAATGGGGATGGCGAACGAATCCGTACCCCAAACAGTTTCATGTGGTTAAAGGTATTAGGAACTGAGACCACAGAACTCAGTTCGGTTAATGTCTTCACTGAGTAACATGAAAGCAGCAGCAGCTGCCTCCAGCTTTCTCCACTTTGCAGCAGCGTTTCACCAAGTCCATCTTTCTTAGCAAATGGATGGTTTTCAACTAGATTAACTGGTATCATTGAACCAGGGTTCATCACCAGGAGCTCCTTCGCTGAATGGCTAATAAGCTGTTGAACGACCTGTGATCTCTGAGCAACAAATACCTCATAGCTTAAAGGATACCCATTGGGTCCATCTGGAGGTATTGAAGTTGCATGGGTCAACGCAACAACTGATTTTCTCCATATTGATGGACCCAGGTGAGAGGTGACTGACTTCAGTAGAGGCAAATCATTAAGGTAACTGCATTGTGTGTCTAGGCGATCAATATATAGGATAACATCAGGCGGCGACCTGTGCATTACTTTCTTAATCGATAACAAAACTTTTCTGTTGATGGATTGGTCTATTGTAGAAGTCCTAAGACCTGGGGTGTCAAAGACCTTGACTTTGATTCCATCTATAATACCAATAATTTCTTTGACACGAGTCGTGGCAGGTTCAAATGCATTAATTACAGTCTTCCTTTCCCCAAAAATGGAATTTATTGTTGCACTCTTACCGACTCCAGTTTTTCCAATAACCAAGATGCACAATGAAAAATCCAAGTCATCCTTGGTCTGTGCTTCAAGATCCACCGCGACCTTTTTGGCTGCAAAATCGAGATGGAATGCTTGAGAAGAGGACCTTGGCTCTGCAATTGTTAGCTGGTGTAAAGTCTTTGAAGCTGCAGAATCTCCAGGAGAACAGCCCAATCTGTGCAGAAGCCGCATATATTTCACTCGTATCTTCTGTATTTTCTCAAGCTGCTGCTTCTCTACTTCACTTAAAGCTCCCTCAAAGTTGCCATTAGTGGAGAGGGGCGTGAAAGGACCAGAGCTTCTTGCTCCAATAATAGGTCTTGCAGACAGGATTATGGAGCCTAGATCAGCAGAATTATCTTCTCGAGGAAGATTCTCTATGCCATCAACAGATGTAAGTTTAAAATTGCTGTTATCTGACGCAGCACCTTTGACTGCTTTCAAAAATCCAGCCAGTGAAACAGAATCAATTATTCGTCTATTATCACTTATTCCACCATCAGCATCTGCGTCTCCCTCCAAGTCTCTGACATTCTGAACACCAATCTCTTGTGAATGATCTAGTAAAGCCTCTTCATCAGAGAGAGAAGCAGAATCCTGTTCCCTCTCCATTTCAGCTGCCACTGCCTCAGTGTCAGGGTGAAAGGTTGAACCTTCTACTTCCCCAGGAATGTCTTCACTATTTTTAGCTTCTTTCTCAGCTACATGATCCAATTTGACACTTTGGAAGGCAGCTTGAGAAGCATTAACACCAGTCAGGCTAGCATCTGTCAAAGGGCTATCAGAGGTATCTACCTGCAAAATTTCTGTGAGAGACTCAGGCAATTCTGAGAATTGGCAACACACTTCAGTTGGCAGTTCCTTAATGTCAACACAATCAGATCCCGTTTTGCGGCCAGCAATAGAGCTAAAGGACTCAATTGGCTGGCCAATCTCTTGCTCACTCTCAGTCTCCACATTCTGACTGTCAATATCCTGATTGAAGACAAGATTATCCTCAAAACCAGTATTACTGCTCTTCGTCTCCCCGTCATCCATACATGCTTCACCGAAGTTGTTGCTGCTTCCCAATTCAGTATGTTCAATTTCCATCAGGTTATCTGTTCCAAATTGACATCCCTGTTCTGCAGCTAAAGCAAAAGAACAAATATTTCCTGTAACCAGTGTGCCAGCAAGGTCAGTGAGCTCTCTAAGATCAACCAAATCCCCATGCTTCCTCTGATCATCAATCACATCAATTTCTTGAATCTCCTCATCTAAATGCATGAGATCTTCATTCTGCTCGGGTTCAGATGTGGATTTATACTCTTCATCTGTGACCAAAGAATCAGCTCTAGCCTCTTTATTGGCATCCGGAGCTTCATCTCGGATGGTGTCAGCTGCTATGACACAGTGAATGGTGTCCTCCACACCATTATTCTCCTTTTCATCTTTACGGTCCAAAACATCAGTACTAATTACCAAGTCCTCAAACTCCTCGTCTGCGACCAAAGAATCACCATTAGCTTCTTTATTGGCATCATGAGCTTCATCTTGGATGGTATCACTTGATATGTCACAGTGAATAGCGTCCTCCACACCGATATGCTCTTTTTCGTCTTTTGTGTCCAAAACATCATTACTGATTACCAAATCCTCAATAAACTCCTCATCTGCGACGAAGGAATCAGCTCTATCTTCTTTGTTGGCATCATGAGCTTCATCTTGGATGGTATCAGTTGATACGTCACAGCGAATCGCATCCTCCACACCAATAAGCTCCTTTTCATCTTTTGTATCCAAAGCATCATTACTAATTACCAAGTCCTCACTAAACTCCTCATCTGCTACCAAAGAATCAGCTCTAGCTTCTTTATTGGCATCAGGAGCTTCATCTTGGATGGTATCAGTTGATATGTCATAGCGAATAACGTCCTCCACACCAATATGCTCCTTTTCATCTTTAATATCCAAAACATCATTATTAATTACCAAGTCCGCAGTAAATTCCATCTCCATCATATTCTCAGCTTGTGACTCGTTGTCATCCCCTTCATCAACCTCCAAGATTCTAACTTTCGGAGCACTATTAACTCTATGGAGAACTCCAATGCTTGGGAGCCTAACAACTCCTGAGAAACTATTGTCTTCCAAAACAACACTGCTCTCAGAGTCGTCATCACTGTCCCCCGATATCTGCGCAATTGGAATTTGAACCTTCCGCACCAGTGGAATTCTAGAATCCACAACTGGCATTGGCTCAATATCTGAAACATTCTCATCCATTACAGCCACAAACGGCCTAGTCTTGCCAGTATTCAGAACATAATCCTCATCTTCAACAAGTTCATCACCTGACTCACCCAAGAATGGTCTTGCATCATCAGAGTCATCAACAATACTATTAACTCTTTCATCTGGGTTTCTGACAAAAGGCCTGAAAAAAGTCCCCCCACTAACATTACCACTTCCACGAGGAAATGCTTCATCTGGGTTCTTCATAGAAGGCCTGGAGACGCCATGTTCATTGCTATTATTACGTTCTTGAACTATTTCACCATTTGACTTAGAAAATGCATGTTCCCGAAGAGAGTGAGTTTCTTCAAGAATTTCCTTGTCTTGGTCAGTCATAAGAGGTCTCTCAGAGGCAGTCTCAGTCTCATCTTCACCACTCACAGAACCCTCAGACTCAAGCTCACTACCACTGTAGTAGCTACCAGTAGTACTATTTCTATCACTTTTCGGTGAAACAGAATATTCAGAGTCAGAATCATCAACAGTAAGAGGAGCTCTAATACCTGATATTGTGTTAGAAGAAGCCGCCTTTGGGGCCATCTGTGTGGCTGAAAGGGGGACACCATGAAGCCTTGAATCCATGAAAGTTTCAAACTTCAGACTTTTGCTCTTTTTGTATGCATGTTATCGTTTTCTTTTCTTATGAGTCTGCTTCAAAAAGGTGAGAAACCATAGGTTAATGTGGTGTAGCGTGTTGCTGGATTTGGTGAATGAAAAGATTGAATTTTTTGTTTGGTGTTTAGGGCTTTGTTTTTTGGGCTTTTGTGGAATTTGTTTTGTTTTGTTTCAGGCTGTGGTTGTCTTCTGTTTGGGCAATGTTGTGGCGACAGGGAAGTACAGATGGCATAAAAGTTCTTGCACTTCGTACACATATTTTGGTCATTGGTGGTGCGATAAGGTTTTGTTTCTGGGAGATGATTTCTTGGAGCCTGGAGACGTCTTTTCGGCTGGTTTTGGTCGCCTCGTGTGTTTCTACTCATTATTATTAAATGTTCTTTCGCAATTCATTAGCTATAAATTCATACATTGTATTTGTTTTGTTTTTCATTTCTGTCTATATCAATGCATGTTCCTTCTTGGATAACCTCTTAATCAACGTAGTAAAATTCTATTTTACATTGATCTACGAAATTTTTTCATCTTTTTCACGTACTAATTTTTTATATACGGTGAGACTTGAGAGGGGGGAAAAAATCTAACTTTTTTTTTCTATATCGAGAAAACAAATATTCATCTTACTTTCTTGATATTGTTGTCTGCTCTTTTTGTTCCTTTCCCTTTGCAGAATACCCGTCTAAATTTATTGTAGTTGCCACTTTATTTTGAATGAAGGTTGTCTTTTAGCCTTTCCATGGCAAAATGGCGGCTTCGCACTACGCCGCCAGCAGAACTACCTCTCTCCACCACCGCCACCGCCAGTTGACCTCTGAAACACCCAATCCCAGGAAACGCGTTTTATTGATTTCCTGCTTTTCCACTTCATTCCCGGATAAACCCACCAGAAGAAAAAATCGCCTCCGTCAGAAAATCCTTGAAACCTTTAGAAAACCGATTATCCCCGAGGCTCCTCCTGCAAACCCTGATGTCCCCATTGATTCCTCACCCATCCAAGAGTCTGGTAATATTCAGGAAGTGCAAGAATCTGACAAGTCCAGGAATTCAGAAGCTGGAAATGAAGAAGTTCAAGAATTCGAAGAAATGAGGGAGGTTGAGGTTTCAATGCCTGCTGGAGGTAGTGTTGATAGAAGTATTGGTGTATTAGCTAAAAATTCAATCTTGAAATACGGGTTGTGGTTGGTTGGGGCTTTTGTCTTCCAGACCGTTTGTGCTACTTGGGTTTTTGGTTCTGCTGGTGTTGACAATAAAAATGAATTATTCGATGGGGATGAGAAGAATTCAGTTCTTGAAGTGGGAGGAAACGAAGGTAAATCAAGGGTGAGAATTGTTTTGAACGGAAAAATGGGGGTGGAGAATAGTGCCCTTAACTCAATTATTTATGTGGATGAGTTGGAAATGGAGAGGAAAATTGAGGAAATTCGGGCAATGGCAAGGAAGGCGAGGGAAAAGGAAAGACTAGAGTCCAAGACGAATGGTTTTGAAGGTGAGGACAATGAGGAAACTAATGGGGGAAGATCTCTTAAAAGTGGGATTGAGGAGGAGGTTGACAACCGATTGGATAAGTTGAGAAAAAAGTTAGAAAATGCTCGTAAGAAAATACCAGTGGCATCAGTTGGGTATTCAAGGAAGGAAAAGGATGAGGTTGAGAAGGGTGAATTGGATGAGACAGGGGCCAATGGGGCTTTTTTATTTAAGAAGAAGTATAAATTCAAAGGTTCGGCTAGTGATCCAACAGAGAAACCAAAGGGTTTTATAGGTTCAGATGATTTCTCGGTTAATAAGTCTAAGGAAAGTGGAAATGGGGAGAAGGGGTATGAGTATTTTCAAAGTGGGAATCATGATAATGATGCAGTTAGTTTAGGTGATGGGGAAAATCAGCCACAACTGTCTGGTGTTGATCCAAAGGGCAGTGATGCAGTTAAAGTGGTGGAAGAGGATAGAATGAAAGGCATGTCAGAGATGACTGAATCCAGTAAGACTACAAGGAAGAAGGTGGGGAAAGAAAGAGGTACAAGCAAGCGAGGAAAGGGAAAAGGTGAACCGAAACCGAAGGTGATAGATGGTAGTGCCCTTGGAACTCTTATATTGTCTTCTTTAAAGTTCAGAATTTTTATTTGAATGCTGTTGTGGCCATCAGATACATCGAATTCTCTTAACAGATTATGAGTTTCTGATTGGGTGCAATGCTTTAGGGGCTTTTGTAAAACCCAAAAGCTGTTCTTCCACTCTGTCTCCTTTGAACACCTAATCTGTTGAATTCACCATGCTAAGTATGCGCTAATAGGAACCAAAAATGCATATTTATTATATCAACTGCAGTTCTCATTAAGGCATCAAATGTACAGGCATTGCTAATTCCAGGTCTGCCTTTGAAGCAGTAGAAGCTGGGAAATCAAATGCTGAGGCTGTGAGGTCAAGAAAATCTAGTGCTCAGAACATGAACGAGGAGAAACTGTCGACTGATAGTTTAAAAGGCAAAGGATTTGGAGTTGCTAAATCAGCAGTAAAACGCAATAGTGAGACTGACTTTTGGTGGTCAAAACTTCCTTATGTTCTGGTATGTTATTGCAACCAGGAAACTTTCTGTCTTATGGTTCTTGTCTTGCTTTCTTTTCATTGCCAAACTTTTTTTTCGTTCAGTTTCTTGATATGCTCTTCTTCCATGATAAATCGAATCAGCTTATGTTATTTTCTTATTTCAGGCTATACTTATGCAAAGAGGCCATGATGGACCCGGTGAAGGACTTTATACATTGAAAAACATTTCTAGTGCAGAGGATCGAATATCTCATGTGGTTGCTTTTGAGGACCGTGCTGATGCCAACAATTTCTGCTATCTCCTTCAATCCTTCTTTGAAGATCTGGAAGACTTCAAAGCTGATGTTGTTCCATTAACAGTAAAGGTAAGTTTACCAGAGCTGCAATTTAGTTCTCCCCTCAGATTTAAACATGCCACCGTTTCCTTTTATATTCTTCCTGTCCTCTTTCCCCCTTTTTTCTGTTTCTGGGAGAAGGTTTTGCAGATGTTTCTTTTTTCGTTTGCTTAAACCTTCCAAAGCAATTTCATGTTATTAAAATAAAGTCTACTTTCAGGAAGTAAATGAAGCAGTTGAATCAAATACCATGAGAGTGATTGTTGTCAAGAAAGGGCAACTTAAGCTGTACGCAGGACAACCACTTGTGGATGCTGAGACAGCACTACGTGCTCTGATTTAGCAAGACCTAGGGCCAGCGTAATGCCTCTATTTCCCACTCAATTGTGGCTCAAGGAACACCAGCGACGCAGCAGTTTGAAATTACAAGATCTTGCATTTCTGAAGCAAACCCCGAGAAGGAAATAGCAGCAGCTGCTGGCCAACAAATACGAAAACGTATGGGTGGTATTGGTTCTTGGCTCCTATTGTCGGCAGGCAGCAAATGAAGATAACACAGTTATTTTCATTTTCAAAACATCAGTAGATGTTCCAAATTGATATGTACTCAGATTGTCGGGAGGAGAAGAGTTAATTTTTACCCTCTGATGCATTACAGCAACACTTTAGAAATTATGCCGAGAAAAACATCTGTGAGCTATGGGAGATAATAACTCTGCTGTGCTAATTCAGGATTTCGGATATTGCCAGTTTCATATTAGTAAATGAGAACAAATGATGGCATTATTAGACATTGTCCTAACATAGAATCATGTAAACATGATTTTTACATGGAAGGAATTAAATCTCATCACATCAGAACTGAAGCTAAAAGATACTTCAATCCAATTTCCTTACACTACTACTACTAAATTAAGACGAAACAAGTTTAACCATAGCTTGTGCACGAATGGCTGGAAGATTAGACTGGCAAAAGCTTTGCCAGGCCTCCTGCTTCTCTTCTTCATTCTCTGTAATTGCGCTGAACAGTGAAATTGCAATACCTCTTGCTGCCTCTCTTGCCTCGGGAAGCTTGTCGTTTAACAAATTTGACACGATTTTGATCAATGAAACCAAGCCAAATTCTTCCATACTTTTCAGATCCTGAGAAGCATTTTCATACATGTGAGCTATAAAAGTTTAGAAGTACTCGTGTTAGTTGATGAATGTGAAGTTATTGTCTTCACTTACCATTCTGGAAACACAGTTAGAGATAGAAATTGCAGCTTTTGCTCTGACTCTGAGGTTTGTGTGCCCGGCGTACAAACCGAGCTTGTGGAGCAAGGGAAGAGGAGACATGACCTCCCCCATTGCCAACAATGCCCTGTCTGCTTCTTCACATACAAATTTCTTATCTTGGGAAGCTTTCAGTAATAGCTGCAACAACTGCAAAAACACAAGAAAATAAGAGAAAAAGAACTCGTACATAGAGAACGGGGGAAATTTGAGTTGATCTTTTACCAACTGGTTGAAAGCGTCAGAAGTGGAGTCGAGTAAACTTCCACCAAAGGCCTTAAAAATATCAGAAGCAGCCATGATAGAGGTCTTGCACAGTGCACTTCTTGGATTCTTGATTGCCTTCACCATCAGTGAAAGCACTTTGTCCCTACACTCACCAAACATCCCTCCACAAATGAATCTTGAAGCCAACACAAATTAACTCTGTAGATAGATACATACATACAGAGAGAGAGAGAGAGAGAGAGAGAGAGAGAGGAATGACAAAACTTACAGAAATGGCAGCAAGAGACCGGAGTGATAGAGCGCAAAACGCCTAATATCATTGAGTGATTCACAAACCTTCAACCAATCTTTAGACTCTAACCCACCAACAAGACCCTGCAAAAAATTCCAACATCCAACTAAATACAGAAAAGCCAAGGAAAAGAAATATCCAAAAAGCGATTTTTTATCAAAGATGCACAAATGAAGAACAAAGAATTCAAGAGACCCAAAGAAAACCTGAATCTTAACATCCGGGTCTTGAAATGCTTTGAGATTTTCAGAGGAAACGTAGTCAATGGAAGCATCCGCAGAAGATGGTTGCGGTAAAGGGGCTTTGTTTTCGTCATTCACAACAAGTTCCGGCAATTGTTGCTTCTCGTTGTGAGCCGGGATTACGATTTTTGCTTGCTTCTTGGGTCTTTCAGGAGTGACTGGCAATGCATTGTCAATAGGCCTCAACGCCATATTTCTTGCAGAACTTCTTCAAGAATTCAAAAGTATTCACCTGTAAGAGCACAGAGAGAATGTTTTTTGTTTTAGGAGAAATGTTTGCTGAGGATTGATATAAGATGATGTTGATGATGATGATAGGGTGTAAATGTAATCAAGAAAAAAGGGGAGTGAAAAGATTAGGTAACGGTCATTTGTGAATTTGAATTTTTAAGGGGAAGGATTAGAAAGTTGAATTGTTTTCACAACGGTCATATCTGAAATGCCCCATCCTCTACGGCTTTGTTTGGTCTGATAAATACAGTGAAACTTTTATAAATTAATAATTTTGGAATCATGAAATTTTATTAATTTAGAAAAATATTAATATATCGATAAATTAATATTTTATTAATTAAAAAATAAACTTTTTAAATTCAGTAAATTTAGTACATATGTATTGAAAATAAATGAATTCATATATGTTTAATTGATTATATTCATGCATCAACCAATTCTTTGTAACTAATTAAATATATTCATGTATAATATCAATTCATTGTATATAATTAATTATTATATTCATGGACGCATGTATCAATTTATTGGAATTATTTAAATATACATGTTTACATTAATCCGTTGCACTTAAATTACTATTATAACCAATTAACTATATTAATGAAACATATACTATATAAATCTCAATATGGAAATAAAATAATTCATATCACCCAACCATGTCTTCTCATCTAAAAGGCATGGCAAAATCATCTATAAATGATTAAATGCGTAAAGCATTACAGACTTCAAATTTAATATTTATAATTATAATATTTATGAATTATTAATTTAGAGTTTTAATGGGACCTAATATTTATAAAGGGATTTTCAGAAAAATATTATCTTATTATCTTATCGAATTTGATGAGTTTTTACAAAGGCCAAAGTCGAGATCGAAGATTTTATTATTTTAAAAAGTTTATTAATTTATAAAGCATTAATTTATAAATATTTTACTGTACAGAAGTCGGACCAACGAGATAGAATCGCGTCAAGAAAACCTTGAACAGGAAATTAATAAAGAAATCCTGTTTTTAAACTTTAATTTTATCTGCATATTATTTTAGTATAGTATTTAAAGCCAGCTTATCTTTCTCAACTTTAGCCATCAATGATATTAACCTCTACATTTTTTGTGCTGAAGAGGGCAAAAATTTGGCCAAAAACCAGTTAAAATGGATAAAATGCCCATTAAACACTCCAAATCAAGAAAGTAGCCTAAACGCCCTGTTATGTTTTCAAAATCAGCTGCCAACGCCTCCTCTTCAACACCACATCTGCACCTCCCCTGCCTGGCCAAGAAGGTGGGCGGTGGGAAATGCAGTGCAAAGTGCTGCTCAATCTAGGCAATGGCAACGGGTGGTGACTAATGCTGCCTAGCCTGCCACCGCATTGCAATACCCTTACTAGAGTAAACAAAAGTACTGTAGTATTACTAGTTGCTACATTTTTCTTTTTCCTCTAATGAGTTGTTGAGTTGCCACTGAAACAGAAAACTATCAGAATATAGTGTTTAATGAGTCAGGTCTGGAAATGATTTCTCTTAACCACCGAACTAAAGAGTATCACAGTAAATCACTTTACAACTATTCAGAAGACAACCTAAAATGTATGTGTCTCTGTGTGTGTGTGTGTGTGTGAGCACTCTCTCCTGCATGCAGAAAGGGCTCATATGTTATCTAATCAATGATACATTTCTTTGAAGTATATTTTTTCAAAAAATCAGAGACAGTGCAATAAATTTAAACAAGACATATTTGAGGCGAATGCATGAGCCATCTGGGAACTTGTTGGAGAATCCAAGTTTGTGTCTTGACAGCAGTTCTTGTCAAGTCTCAACCCTTATTACAGAGAGCAGATAGAACAAGGGACAGAAGAACATCATGCTACAGGTGGCATCTTGTTCCGTAACTGCAAAAGAAGACCATTTGAAGTTACCCACAACAGGAAGCAACATACAAAGGACAAAGAATGAAAACACGAATCAAAAGACAAGAAACTGTTCTTTTTACAATGGTAGAACCCATCTCGTCAGAAGTATCAAACATCTGTGTTATCTGTACATGTATGCAATGTAGATCAATCACAAGGTGTTGAAAAGGGATGCTGAGCTTGATCTGTTCCAACAGAAATACTAATAAAGGTACAACAGAAATTTCAAGGACCTATAGTTCGGTTGAAGAACCAATAGATAGCTTTCCAAGTTCCAATTAAGGGGAGAATATTGAATAGAATATATCAAGTGCTTCCCGAGTTATAGTATTACTGACATGAATATCATACCTCCAGGCCCTATTTGCCATGGGAATCCATGTTGAATTCGTGATATTTGGTTTTAAGTGTATACCAGAACTGCTTCGACGAATACTGAGTCCATCACCGATAAAGAAGGCAGTACAGAATAACATTGATAATCCACTTTGCATTCTTCCTCTGATATATATTGAAGCTCCAAATATGTGCCAAAAGCAAGTATATCTCTGCCCCACTGAAAAACGCCGCCTCTTATATCTTTACAATGATCTGGAAGCATGCTGCGATTTAGCTGTTTCCCTTAATACAGCACCCACTATTGCTGCCTGCTCAATACATTCAGCTTTATGCAGGGCGTCCAATAGAACCACACAAGTTTTGGTATATATGTTACAACCCTTCAGCCTGGTTTCTTCGAATAGCTTATATGCTTCCGTTGCCCTATTTGCTATGCTTAACCCTTCTATCATTGTATTATAGCATGCAGAATCAGGTATACCTCCATTGGCCTTGAACCTCTCAAAGAGTTTGTCGGCCTCCAATACATTTCCAGCCTTGGCGAGCCCAGATATCATCGTGAGATAGGTGATTGCGTTAGGTTTCAACCCTTGTTTCTGCATCTCCTGCCAAAAAACAAAGGCTTTGTTGAATTTTCGAACCCTACAAAGACCATTTATAAGGATGCTATAGGTTATGATATTAGGAGTGCATTTCAAGTCCTTCATAGAATTCCAGCAGACAAGGGCTTCATCTATTTCTTCTGCCTTCACAAGTGCATCAAGCAAGCAATTCCATGTTTGGACATTCGGCATTAAATCCTTTTGCATCATTTCCTCTATGATGAGATATGCTTCATCAATTCTACCCACCTTTCCGAACCCATCCACGAGACTACTATAAACAACTACATTTAATTCCACGCCAAATGATTTTGCTTCTTCAAAGAGCATATAGGCTTCATCAAGCCTGTCAATCTTAGCAAGCCCATCAATGACAGAACCATAAGTAACTACAGTTGGTTGATGACCTTTTGCCTTCATTTCCTCCAAAAGCTGGTAAGCTTTGTTCACTTTACCTGATTTGCAGAATCCATCTATAACAGTGTTATAAGCAAGGGTATCAAGAACACACCCCTGTTCTTTCATTGCGTAGAATAGCTCATATGTCTCGCGAGCAAATCCAGCCTTTATGAGACCATGAATTAGAATCGAATAGCTCCGTGCATCAGGGGTAAACCGAGACTTAATTTCCTCAAACAAACTTCTGCCTTTTTCTGTTTCACCAGCTTTAAATGCACAATCCATATAGGTATTAAGGAGTGTAAGGTCTGGAGAAACGCCTCTGCGAACCATTTCCTTGTAAATCTTATGCCCATCCTCCTTTCTGCCAGATTTGAAAAAGCTCCTGATGAGAGATGTATAGACAATTGCATCCGCAATCACATCAGAATCTAACATCTGCTCGTACAATCTATACGCATCATCTACTCTGCCATGCCTACCCATGCCATCTATCAATGAACAAAATGTAACTTTATTTGGGGGACAAACTTTATGATCCATGCCCTGAAAAATGGAATAAGCCTCGTCAAGTTTGTTAGCTTTACACAGTCGATCAATCATAATGTTAACAGTCATTATGTTTGGAACCAAGCCAGTTTCCTTCATATCATTTTGCATCTCTAAAGCTGCATCAAGTTTTCCTGTCCTAGAAAGCATGTCTACAAGAATATTATACGTAGAGAGGTTCGGCATGGCATCCTTTTTCATCTCATTAAAAATTTTTAAAGCCTCGTCTACTTTTCCTTTCTTACCAAGACAAGTAAGAAGGCTATTGTAAGCAATCACACTTGGTATGGACCCCTTCAGTCTTTGCCTCTCAAGCAAACCATAAGCTTCATCAAACCGTCCAGCAGAACCATAACCCATGATCATGGTGTTGTAAGCATATGCACAGGGCACAGTGCGATTCTGCTCCATTTGCTCAAACAACTCAACAGCTTCAGTCAACCTACTAGCCTTGCAGAGAACTGCTATCATGCTCGTATATGACACATCATCAGGCATGAGACCATGGGATTTTATCTCATGAAAGAATTTCCAAGCAATATCCACCTTACCAACCTTACCGAAGCAGTCAATACATACATTATAGAGAACGATGTCTACATCAAATGAATTGCTCTTCATCTCATCCAACAAGGAGAGAGCAGCATCCACCCGGCCATCACGGGCGAGTACACGAATTAAAGTTGTGAACAAATGCACATTAACTTCATATCCTAACTCCTGCATCTGATAAAAGAGGGAAAGCATGAGATCAGGGTGATTGGGCTTATGAACCATAGCCAATGCACCTATAAGCGTTGTGTAAGCCGAAAACCCAGGGCGGAATTTAAATTTTCTCATGGTTTCAATAAGATCAAATGCCTCTTTCAATCTTTGTGCCTTCACACAGCTGGAAACTAATTCCACGCTTGTTTCGAAAGAAGGACTAAATCCAGCAAGACTCATTTCCTCGAAAACATGTTCAAATCCGTCAAATTTCTTACACCTAGCCATTAACATGAGAAGCGAATTATATGTTTCTGGAGAATTCACTTGATTGGTCACCCTCTCAACCCATCTAAAATACTTAACACCTAAATCAACATCCTTCATCCTCCTCAAAACTCCAATAACCACATCTGCCTGAGGTTTATCATCAACTGTAGACAGAGCATTCTCCAAGGAAGGTCCCCAAGGACCACTTTCCAGAACGTGACAGGCATTCTCAACCGCACGCCTAACAACTTCATGTTTTCTCAAAGTTTGGCCATTTCCAGCATTAATATCAGAAACGGTCCACCTCCCCTTCTTGAAGGGGCCTTCATTTTCTTTATGAACATCCATATCAGAGGGTCCATCATTAGAATATGAAAATCTCTTACAAGAGTTAGACAGGCAAAAGGGTTTCAGCTCAATCTGAATTTTCAACCCTGCTAAAGACACATAAACCAGAAACGCACATAAAAATTAAATAAACATAAAAGAAAAAGGTAAACAAATATGCTGATATTAAAGTAGCACGAATTTGACAAAAACAGAACCCCCTAAGTAACTCAGTTAATCTCAACAGCTAGAAATAAACAAACTATTCCCCCACAATCCCATCAAAAAGTAACGAAACTATGATATCAATTATCATGTTCTTGATACAGTGCTCTATAATATCCCAATAAAAGCAAAGAAGAATCAAAGAAACAGAAATTTGACAACAATTTACCTCGGCCTATGAACAGCGCCCTCATTCTTGAATTTTTAGGGTGGGCTGGCGGATCAAAGACGGGGGTTTGCTGAGAATTTTGAGCGACTGAACGAGAGTGACCCTGTTCTGAAAGATTGCTGCTGTCGTGCGCGTCCTTTATATGTACCGCGACTTTTAGCTACGAAGTAGCGTTTAGTGGCAATCAACCGAAGAGCTTTTGTCCCACTTTTTTTTTTTTTTTTTCAAAAAATAAAAAAGAAAAATCAATTAAGTCTTGACCATTTTTATTAGACTGAACGTACACTCACCCCTTGCTCAAAATTTCAAACTTATTAATATTAGCAAAAAAATAAAAACTATTATTTTATCTCTAATTAATTTATTATAAATAAAACAAATAATTTTTAATCAAATTGTCATCATACATATTCACACGATAATGCTTGTAATAAGATATATATTTCACCATTATAAGGATATTTTGATCAGAAAATATTTATTTGGTACGCAATAAATGAATAACGAATCAATGTGAATTTTCATTAAACTTTTTTACTAATATCAATAATTCCGACAGGCTATTATGGGGTTCTATCTATTGACATAAACAAATATCATGAGATATAATTTTTTAAATCATAAAGCGTTTACATATAATTACATTAAATCTCAAGAAAGTATAATATAATTGTTCCACTAACTTATAAGCTACTAAATCTTATAACATGTGTAAGAATTTAGAGATGACGAATATTATTTGAAAAATAAAAATTTAAAGTGTTTGAATAAATAAAATATTAGAACAATTGGCATGTAAAATCTACTTATATTATAACAATGACATTAAAAACCATAAAACTATCATAATTTAAAAAATCCATAAAGTTAAAAACAAAGTTTATCCTAGTTGAGATTTTAATGTTTCTCAATCGGTCACTTTTTTAATTCCCTTAACTTTTTATTTTAGGTTAATTACATCTGAACTTTTTTTAAAAATATAAAATTATATTGATAAAAAAGATTTTAAAAGTACACTTACATACTATCAAAAAGTATTTATATGCACTGACCCCTTTGCATTGGGTTCGACAAAAAATGGTGCTATTGACCAAAAAGTTGTATAAATTTTTAATTTTGTACATTATGTTGACGTCCCAATGTATGACTTTGTACTTATAAGGGGATATGTAATATATATAAAATCAACGTTATATGTACATAGATATGGAGTGAGATTAATATTATTATATATTTTTTCTTATAAATATAAAATTATTAGAAATTTATATATTTTTTTTGTTAATATATGTATTATTAATTTAAATCATAACAAAAGAAGGTCAAGTTAAATGGTGAATTTTTCTAAAGAGTGTGAGCGTAATTTTTTCTTTTAATTTTATATTTTTTAAAGAAGTCTAAGCATAATTAATCATTTTATTTTGACCGATCTTTGAATATTTGAGCAGAGTATCGGGTCCAAAAATTAAATAAACAAAGAAATTGGGACTACTTATAAAATTTTAACAAATCTAGAGGCATTTTCACAATTTGCCATTTCTTCCCCGTTCTTTCCTTCACACTATCCACCCACTGCACTCTGTAGCAATTTATCACTCTCGGATCGCATGCAATCCCCGTTTTAAAAATCCGCATAGAAATTCCAGCTATACATACACATCCGTCGTATGTATATGTACGCCATGGAACCTCCGCCACCTCAATCATTGGCATCAGAACCGCATCACTACTCAAGTCAGCGATACAATCACCGGAGCCACCGCGGGGAAGCCGGAGGAACGGTGGAGATGACGAAAGAGTCCTCTCATTCCGATAACAGTGCCAGTAGCACCAGCGGAGAGAGACGGGGAGGAGGCGAGATGCATCGCGCCACACTGGATTGCAACCTCGCGTCACTCTGCGATCACATTCAATTGGAAGGGTTTAATAATGGTGTTTTTTCCGACGTCGTTTTAAACGCCATGGAGTCCACTTATCATCTTCATCGCCTCATACTCTCCCGGAGTTCTTACTTTCGGTATACCATCTTTCCTCTTTCGATATATATCTTAAAAGATCAATAAAGAGCTATTAAAGTTATATAGTTGTTACTTTAGACCTATTTGATATTGAATTGGGGTTGGATATTAGTTGATTACATTAGTTAGCAAGTGATAGGGTTGGACAGAATGTTTTGTGTAGATACCTGTCAATTTGGGCCCTCTACATTGATTGTTTTGGTGAACTTGTTCGCTGCCAGTTGCTTGAGGACCGACAAATGAAATGACTCTGTTAACTCTGTGAAATTAATCGACTATCTTCAACAAAAAACAAAAGAACTACCAAAATTATTGTTGAGTGACTGTTTTCTTATTAGTAAAGGACAATGATGTTGAAATGTGATTTTGTTTTCTTGTATGTGCGACTTGTTTTTTCACCCTACAAGTTTGCTCTTCAATTGTAAAAGACATTACTTAAATTCACCTGTACTCTGCAGGAAGATGCTCCAGGGCCCATGGAAAGAAGCCAGTGCGCCGGTTTTGACCTTGCACGTGGATGATAAAAATGTAAATGGTGAAGCAATGGAAATAGCTTTGGCCTACCTCTATGGACATTATCCTAAGCTTAATGACAATAATGCATTTCGGGTTCTAGCTGCTGCATCTTTTCTTGACCTTCAGGTAAACAATGGCAGCAGTTACAGATCCAAAGGATTTCATTTATGTAGAGGGATGTAGTGCAGAACCAAACTCTTTCCTTGTCTTTGTCAGTGTTCGGTCTCACCAGATTTAGAGCAGTCAAATGTTTACAAAGTTGTATTGATGGATACCACTTCACTTTTAATGTTCAACTGCTCAGAGAAAATTCTTTATGCTTTTTTGCCTCAACCTCTGTTGCATAAATTTATTGTCTCTGCATTGCCTTACATCTTTGACATGTTACATGCAGGATTTATGCGAAATTTGCACAGACTTCATCATAGCAGAATTGTGGTCTTCAAACTTCTTAACTTATCAGGTCTAATTATTTTTTAGAATGATAACAATATAACATCGACTTACTTGAATATAAGTCATTTACTGTGGACTGACATTCATCTTAGTGTAGGTCTTTGCTGAGAGCCAAGACTATGGCATACATGGGGAACGTGTTAGAAATGCTTGTTGGGGCTACCTCTGTCAAAGTGGTGCTCAAGAATTGAGAGAGGTACATGTTTAAATCTTCTGGCAGTATAGTGCTATGAGCTTTCGGACATACTTTCTCTTAAGCTTTGACTGGTGATAGGACATAGTACTTTGTTTTGTTTTTCTCTTTAAGATTTGATGAGCTATATCCAACCTCTTATCTATATCAGGTGCTCCCAAAACTTTCCTCTCAAACATTACTGGCTCTACTTACCTCAGACGAATTATGGGTGCCCAGTGAAGAGAAACGGTGAGGATTCTCATTTGTATTGTAAGGTAAAAGTTATATAGTTGTAATGCTGAAAGTTATCTGATTCTTTTTCTGGAAACTGGGAAGGTTTGAACTGGCACTATACACTCTTCTTGCAAAAGGTACGCCTTGCAACGAACAACATCAGGAGCAGGGAAGTTCAAGTTGTGAGGTGGTAGGAAGTATCTCTTCTGATTCTCCCAAAGTGAATGGGAAACATTTGGCTGATGAAAGGAAAAATGAATTGCTGGAAACTGGAAGAGGACGCTCAAAATCAAAAGATGAATTTGAAGGCCACAATGCAGCTCATAGTATTTTGTTTGAGCTTGCAGATTCCATTGTGGATTCCCATGCTGACTTTGCCAACTATGATCAAGCCCAAACAGCATGCAATAAATCTAATTTGGAGTCGAGATATAATTGCAACAGTGGACGACCTTCAGCAAGTAATGCATTTTATGCAGATGACACTAGTGCCCCAAGTTCTTATCTGAATGTACATATAGGTGTCCGTGTTGGAATGAGTGGGTCAGCAGGCAGTGGTTTGGCCTCAGAAGGACCATCAGATGAGGAGTCCAGCTACCAATTGAACAGCAGTTGGTCTCCAGGAGATCAAATGCAATGCAAGTCGATGAACTCTTCCTGTAATGTATTGATGCCAAATGAATGGGAAAGATGCAACATGTCACCTCTGACATGGGGCGGTAGGATTGTGGGCAGAAGAGAGGTTAAAACTTGCCTAAAACGGCAATATGGGATGAGCGGAGAAGATTATGATTCTTTTCTCAGTATTTTTGAAGGGGGCTCTCTTTTATACTGTAACATGTCTTTTGAGGCACTCTTAAATGTAAGAAAGCATCTTGAAGAGATGGGCTTCCCTTGCAAAGCAGTGAATGATGCTTTGTGGTTACAGGTATATTACTGACTTCTTGCGTACATTTGCTTAAATAGTGCTCATCCTCAGGGAGGATCTGAAAAGTCATATTTCTGAGTAACCTGCTTGTTTTACAGTAGCAAGCTGGTTTCAGCTGAATTTGATGATTAGGGATGTTACTACATTAGTTTATTTGTTGATGCAATGCATATTATGTTTTCGACGTCCCATAATAGAACTTTGTGATTGATTCTTTGATATAGTTCATTTATTGCCACAGATCTCACTTGTACTGCTCTCACCATTTTCTGCATGTTATAGATGCTCTTAAGCCAGAGAGTCCATGAAATTGGTGCAGATACATGCAAAAGTTGCTCTCTCGTGAGTATGGCATGTGCATGTAGACAACCATTCGGGTACTCGCGTGCAGCATCTGGATACTATGTGCAAGATCATGACCACAACAATTTACCTGCCAATGACATAGGGCATGTCTATATCACCAGTTCTGCTCAAGGGGAAAGAAATGGGCTCTTTAGGCCAGTGCGTGTACATGACAGGGGCCCTATTGATGGATTAGCTGGAATTGGACGCGGAACTACATCTGTGCCTGTAGTTGCTTGGCCTCCAACTCGTTATGTCTTTTCTCGCGTTCCATTTGGTATTGGCAACCGAAGTAATCAGCAACCTCCAGCTAATGATGACCCAGAGAACAGAGCTGACAACAATGGGGACCTTGCTGGGGATGGGTTGACAGCATTGGTTGGGCTCAGTCAGGGATCAAATGATGTCACTAACGTGCACGAGGTGCACATGGGAAGAGAATATGAGACAGGTCTGCAGAGCAGACTGGCAGGATCCTTAACCCCTAGGTCAAGTCCCAGTTGCATTTCCGTGCAAATGGTTGACTCACCTGAGCGTACTGCAGGGATTGAGTGGGAGAATTCAAATAGCTCTATATCATTGGATATGAAGACACCTTTGAGCCATTTCCCACCTTTTCGCTTTGCGTAAGGCATCCTTTCTTCTGGCACAGCCATTGAGATTTTTGCTGTAATGGTTAATCTTTTAAGATTGTTCAAGATGGATGGTGGTAATGTAGATTTGAATACATGTGGGAACAGTCAAAGAATGGTTGTCCACTTGGTCCTTAACCACTTTGTGTACTTCAATGCCCATAGTTATGACAAAATGTAGCTGACCCTTCTCTTACACTTTACTTTATGAGCGAAGATGAAATCTATGCACTAGGATAATAGAAATAGTGATCTGTCTTTGACTTGTTCTAGTTAATGGAGAACTTTGAGAATATATAACTTTAGTAATTGGCTTCTCGAAACTGGTGTTTGATAGTTACTGGAATAAACTATTGTACTGTAGTCTTTGATCATCCTGTATTGGTTTTTCAGGGTTGAATTTCATGATGTGCATAGACTCACTGATGGCCAAGTTAAGCACTCCCCTGAAGTATTTTATGCCGGTTCCTTGTGGAAGGTATGAATAAAGAAAAGTAATTTACGGCTGATTCTGTTGATCCCGCTCTCTATCTTGATTGATAAATGAAGTCTGATTTTTTTGGTCTGTTGGATACATAGATTAGTGTTCAGGCTTTTAGTGACGAAGATCCTCAAGGACGCCGTACTCTTGGTATTCTTCCTAAACTTTTGTAATAGAATAAATTTTGCCTTCGGAAGATTGTATTATTTAATTGCTGTACTTTTTGTTATCATCTGTCATTCAGGTCTTTTTCTTCATCGCCGGAAGGCAGAGACCAGCGATCCACTTAGAAAGGTACTTGTAGTTGCGATTTTTGGCTGCAAACACAAATTTGATGGGTGTTTTTGCAGCCCAGGTCATGGGAGCATTTTGCACCACCCAGACATGATTTAACACTTGGTTCTTGTTGGCTGCTAACAGTCTCCATAGTTTGAATTCTCTTAAATCCCCAGACCACCAATCACCAATAATTACCATGATGCTTATGAACAGATGCCCTACTGGTTCTCCACAGCTTCATGCCCGAACTCACATGCTATAATAAAATAATTGTGTAACACTTGGTTTCTAACTTAGAATCATGCTGAAATAATGTGTTAAAACTCATGTTACTTTGTCACAACAGCTTCATTACTGTAACATCATCATATTAATATCAGTCCCAGTTTTGTTATAAATAAAAACCAGGATACTTAATAATTGTTGCTCACCCTTACATTTCTTTTGGATGCTCACCAAACCCATGAAGGTTTTAATAATTAGTTTTTGAAATGTACAAGAGTTCATTGTTCTTTGAAAATTATCCAAACACAGGCGCCTTCTTGGAAACAGTGCTACCAAAAAATTATTTTTTGTCACATTATTCTAAGTCAATGTTAGAAAAGCTTTGTTGAACCACTCTAACTGTTAGACGATCTTTTGTTTGCTTGTACACCTGAAAATAAATTAAATTTCTTGAAAATGAAAGTATGATGTAACTAATGCTGCATTTTCTGCCTTTTATGATTCCAGCTTCATATGTATGTTGATTCCAGGGAAAAGGTTACTGCTAGATATCAGGTGAACTGACTAAGCCAATGTACTTATTGCAAGAATTTTTCATCATTAGTCGAGGGGCCATAATGTGTCGTTAACTAAGTGTTACAATATATGAACTTTCAGTTGATATGTCCATCAAAGAGAGAAGTGATGGTTTTTGGAAGCTATAAGCAAACAGGAACACTTCTACCAAAAGCTCCAAAGGGATGGGGTTGGCGAACAGCATTGTTATTTAATGAGCTTGGTGATCTTCTTCAAAATGGCGCCCTACGTGTTGCTGCCGTTGTGCAGCTTATCTGACAATTTTTGAGGTAAATAACGCGCTGGCCCTTTCAATAGAATACTAGGTGCGGCATTTTTTAAGAAACTAAAGATGTTAATTCCTTGTTTTTTTGGTATTACATGGTTCAGATGGAGTCAAGCAGAATTATGGTTTTCGCTGCACAAGTGATATCAACATTTCAGCACTTCAAAACCAATTCTGTGTTCCGCATTCTCTGGTCTGCACCTAATATTTGTATTCTAGACTTACATTTCACGCACTTGTGTAAATTGCCAGTTCTTTTTTAATTTCATTTTATGCAGTTTTGTTGCGGACGGGAAGAGAATTGTGTATATGTTATACTACTCCTGTCATGCCTTACCATTCAATGCAAAAAATATGTTGGTTTTCCTGAGTTGATGCTGCATAAGACTCTTATTTTCTATTCTTTACATCCCAATGAATGATGTCATATACATGATAAGTCTCTCTGGCGCACAACTACAAACAATCTTGAATGTGAACTTTGATCTTCATTTCAGTCCCGCAACAACTTTGAACTCGGTTATGTTTGTATTTCCTAATCTAGGCATGTCGACTATGTGGACGGCTAAACTAAGGTTGTGAGCACTGAGAAATCATGTTTTTTTTACAATTCATAAAGTTGCGTTTCACTGTTAGGGATTCAAATTCCTTTGCCGGATGTGATATTCTGAAATCTGTCGTATTCTCTCATCCAACTCCATCGAATTAACCGATGCATTTACTTATCAGAATGAGTGGTGTTAAATGGACTGCAATCTGCAGCAGATTCTCTTTGGTATTTCATTCTGGGAATTATCGTCTGATTCACCAATGGCTTGGTTTTGACGATTCTTCTTTTGCTTTTTTGGTTTCTGGGTTACTTGGTTTTGACAATGTGGCACAAGACTTTAATGAAACACGTGAACTGTTTCGTTTTGGCGGGCATAATGACTGGAAATGAGCCCACGACTTCGTACACACAACAATGTCTTGTAGAAGTTTAGGTTAATTGCCGAACAATCACAACTTCATTCAAAGATAAACATCTTTTCCACCAAACACAAATAGATAGGGATTTTCATTATCATATTTAGGTGGTTGGTGGCACTAAATACGTAATATCTGTCAACGCTGCCTTTCCTAATTATTATATTAAAATCAACACTACAAGACCTTAAGTTCAAAAGAAAAGGATAAACTGCAATCGACACTTTCAAGGTTTGCTATAATTGTAAATATTCTCTTCTCATCTGAAAAATTACAAATTTCATATAAGATCAATAGTTGTTTGATAAATATTATTTATAATGGGCAATCATATAAGGGTAGTTTTTTTATAATCGTTAATCTTAAAAAAATATTTATAATTATGATAAATTTAAAAAAGAAAACGTTAGTAATTTACTCTTTTGAAAAAAATGAGTTAAAAAAAGTTTAGAAATAAAAGTGGGCAGCATCTTAAGTGCTCCTGGCAGGACTTGAATTCTGATGTTACAAATGTCCTATCAGTAAACGGAATCTATATTACGCATACGTACAAGTAAAAAGCAATTGAATTGTCATTTTGGCCCATGGTATTAATAACAAGAAACAAAAGGCCAAAAGATGACTTTGACTATGTGATGATGACCCTTTAAAGCCCGTTGCTGGACTTTTTCTTAATCATTTATGAGTCATGGAAGTGTAGTTTGGTGATATCAGTGGAAATTGCATATAAAAAAATATCCAATTTAGGGATGAGCTTTCATCTTGTCTTGCAATAATGCTGAAAGTGGGTGTCCAAGAAAGAAAGTAAAAGGGACATGAGAGGCTGTGGTACTTCCAGTTTTTGTTTTTCTTCTTGTTTGAACAATCCATAGAAAGAAAATGCGGATATTACTAGATTATGGTCACATTTTCATTATATTTTGGTCCCATAATTATACTTTTCTTTTATAATTTATTAGGATTGTAAGCTGATTTTTTTTATTTTTATCTTTCTAATTTTGAGATTTAAACAAATTTGGTTGGAAAATGGTATGTGTCAATGAAAAATTCAAAAAACAAATTTTATTGGCTGAATTATAATGACGTATTAAGTGGTGGCTGATGTAAAAAACGACGATAAGGCATAAGTTGCTTTGATAATTAAAAAAAAGCTAATAAGATGTGTTTTCTTAGTTGTACAATCATAATAAATTACATAACTAAAGTATCAAATAAATATAATTATTGAATTAAAAATGCAATTAAACTGACTTGATGCTGACTTTCCTATTCCTCGTCAATAAACTCCAGATGCAAGTTCCAGAAGTAAATCCTTACTTTAAACAGATCCTATTATTTTAGAGTTAAATTCATTTTGATTCTTCGATATGTAAAAATATAAAAACTCTCTCTACGAAATTTTTAATATAAAAAATTATCCCTATATTATAATAAATAATCACACCGTCCCTTTGTCAACTTTAATTTATTTTTTATAAAAATAATGATTAAAATATCCTTTTAGTTAATTGTTCAAACTAGACCTATTAATATATATTATTTTAAATTATAATATATAATTTATATTGTTAAGATATACTTATAATATATATAATTATAATTTATATAACCCACCCCCACCCCCTGCGGCCCCCCTACTTCGCCCCCTCCCCCAACCCCCGCCTCCCCCACGCCCATCTTCTTCCCTCACCACTTCCACCCAATTCGACCTCCTCCCCTATCCACCCCCCACCTGCTCACCCTCATCTAGATTTGGACGATCGGCGTCTCCAAAAGTGGAGGGCGATGCGTTGCCGTCCTTGTTGGATGGGCAACAGCCGTCGCTGAGGGGTGAGGAGGGCGTGGGGCCCCACCCTCATATGCAGTAGCGGCCATAATATATAAATTAATTTTTAATAATTTAATTTAAAAAATATTTTATTATTAATAAATATATAATATTATATATAGGGATGTGACTTGTGAGAGAAGCGTAAAAATATTAAAAAAAATTATTTTTATGGTCAATTTGCAGTCAAAGAGCATAAGAGTTTTTTTTTAAAACTTTATTTTATATCGGCTAATTGATATAGGGAATTTTTTCCCATTATTTTATGCATCACATCCTCCAATTATCCAAGAATATGATCTTTTCATAATTTCCTGGTGCTTATTTTCAGTTGAACTTCATTCTTGAAGTTCATGTTTCACATTCCTACATTTCATTCTTTTTTCTTGGGAAAACACCACATTCACTTGTTACCTATAGCATGGATCTCTTAGTGCGATATTAGATTTATCCGTGTTGATTGTTCCGTCTGTATTTGTAAGCTAACGCAGCAGGATCCTTTTTCTGACATTTCTATGTGATTTTTCTGCTTTTGATCTCAGGAGTACAAGTTCCTGGTTAGTTCTTTTGGATGATCATGTCTTCTGTTTCATGGCTCACGTCCCTCGAGTGTTCAGCCTCCTTTGATGATTCGAGTTCTTTTTCAACTGTACTACACTGGCTGGAATTCATTTTTCTGTCACCATGTCCGCAGAGGATTCTGTTTTCAGCCATTAACCTTCTGTTCTTGCTCACCCTTGTTGTACTGGTGCTGAAACGGCTGTATCTCCGACTCCTTAATGGCCGAAATTTGGGATCCTCAGTTCTTGAGAAACCTCTTCTTGGAGGTGATAGTCATGGTTTTAGAATCACTTTGTGGTTTAAAGCTTCTTTTGTCGTCACAGCTCTATTAGCCTCTGCCTATGCTGTTCTCAGCATATTGGCCATCACTAAAGGCGTCGAATCTCAATGGAACTTAATTGAGGTTTTGTTCAAATTGTTTCAAATGATGGCTAATGTGGTTGTTTTGGTTCTTATTGCACATGAGAAAAAGTTTAGAGCTGTCTCTCATCCGCTGCCCCTTCGAGTGTATTGGGCTGTGGACTTTGTTCTTGTATGTCTGTTTGCTGCTATGGCTATCGCTCGTTTAGTCTCTAGTAGTGAAAATGTTGATCTCAACATGAAATTGGATGATTTGTTTTCCTTGGTGAGCTTCCCGCTTTACGTTTTTCTGCTTGTTGCTGCTGTGAAAGGATCATCTGGGATTAATTTGGTTGCTGATGAGGATCTTGATGAGAACTCAAGACCAAAAGTAGATGAACGGACTACAGAGGATTCTGATGTGAGTGGCTATGCTTCAGCTTCATTGTTGTCTAGAGCCGTGTGGCATTGGATGAATCCGATTCTGAGCAAAGGGTATAAGTCTCCTCTGAAAATGGACGAAGTCCCTTTGCTTCCACTCGATCATCAGGCTCAGAGTATGGCTGAACTGTTTGAACTTTATTGGCCTAAGCCTAGTGAGAACTCAAAGAACCCTGTAAGAACAATGCTGATCAGATGTTTCTGGAAGGATCTTGCTTTCACAGGTTTTCTTGCTCTTGTGCGCTTAGCTGTTATGTATGTCGGCCCGGTCCTTATCCAAAGTTTCATCAGTTTCACTTCTGGGGACAGAAGCAATTTGTATCAAGGTTTTTATCTGATATTGATTCTGTTAATAGCGAAAGTGGTCGAAGTTCTTTGTTCCCATCAGTTCAATTTTCTATCTCAGAAGCTGGGGATGCTTATGCGTTCCGTTCTGATGACTGGTATATACAAGAAGGGGCTCAGATTGTCCTGCTCCTCCAGGCAGGATCATGGAGTCGGACAAATAGTGAATTATATGGCTGTTGATTGCCAGCAGCTAGCGGATCTGGTCTACCAGCTGCATACGTTATGGTTGATGCCGTTTCAAGTGGGAGTTGCTTTGTTGCTGATATATGTTTATATCGGAGTCTCTGCAGTGGTTTCATTGGCAGCAGTTGTTGGAGTTATGTTCCTAACTCTGACGATAACTCGGAAAAACAATTCGTTTCAGTTTAATGTGATGATGAGTCGAGACGTGAGGATGAAAGCTACTACTGAAATGCTGAACAACATGCGTGTCATCAAATTTCAAGCGTGGGAAGACCACTTCTACAAGAAAATCCAAGCTGCCCGTGAGAAGGAGTATAGTTGGCTCAGTAAATTTATGTACTTGATTTCTGGCAACTTAATTTTGCTGTGGAGCGTCCCAATTCTAATAGCTGCACTCACATTTGGTATTGCAACTTTGATGAAAGTCCCTCTTGATGCTGGGACTGTTTTCACGACAACATCCGTTTTCAAGATCTTACAGGAACCGATTCAAAGTTTCCCACAAACTCTCATCTCGATCTCACAAGCAATCATATCTTTGGGGAGGTTGGATAGGTATCTGACCAGCTGTGAATTGGAGGATAACAACGTAGAGAGAGAGGAAGGTTGTGGTGGTGCAATAGCTGTCGAGGTGAAAGAAGGAACTTTTGCATGGGAAGACGAAGGTGGCGAACATGTTCTTAAAGATATAAATTTTGAGGTTAAGAAAGGAGAGCTTGCGGCAATTGTTGGAATGGTTGGATCAGGAAAATCTTCTTTATTGGCTTCTGTTCTAGGTGAGCTTCACAAAACTTCAGGAAAGGTATGAACTGTTTTTCCACTTTCAGCCCACAGAATCGTTCACTTCCTCATCTCTGCCCATGAATATAAAGGTTTTCTATACAGGTGAGGGTTTGTGGGACTACAGCTTATGTGGCACAAACGTCATGGATACAGAATGCAACAATCCAAGAAAATATACTGTTTGGTTCCCCAATGAACGTTGAAAAATATAAGGACGTAATAAAGGTGTGTTCCTTAGAGAAAGATTTGGAGATTATGGAACACGGTGACCAGACAGAGATCGGAGAACGTGGCATTAACCTTAGTGGTGGCCAGAAGCAGCGGATACAACTTGCCAGAGCTGTGTATCAAGACTGTGATATCTATCTATTAGATGATATATTCAGTGCAGTTGATGCTCACACTGGAACAGAGATATTTAAGGTTCACACAAAACTTGCAACTATAGCTTACTTTTTCTTCCCTTTGATCAGTAACAGATACTGTACGTAACACAAAATGTTTGTGCAATGAATCTGCGTTCTCATCGAGTTATCCCATTTTTTAACCAATTCTTGCTTTAAATGATGTATGACAACTTACAACATGAAACGGCATACATTACTCGAGAAACTTGTTTCATTCTGCTCAATGTTTTTCCATATCATTTTGG